>NC_034010.1:25233578-25379790 GCF_000346465.2 Prunus persica
TTATCAATTTGTTAATTTAATCCTTCTTTAAATTCTCAAACCTATATGCATGAATATGGAATACAAGTGAATGAAAGGTGTAATTTGGATGTAGCTGGTGAACCACAGGAGTTTCTTGGTCAATTTTTTATTTTATTTTTTCTGTGTACAGGCACCGAGCTTTGTAGCACTGTTCAATATGAATGAGAATGTGGCTACAATTTTCTTCTTTTCCCTGAAGTGGGTGATGCCCACCTAATCCTTAAGGGGGCCTCTAATGCTTCCTCAATCACAAACGGAGGAGTCCAGAGAAGAAAGTGGGGTTTCGAGATTTTTTGTTTATGTAGCTTTGAAAAGGTTTCCTGATATAGAAGTATACATTTTGTTTTGTCTTTCAAGAGCACTATCATTAGGCAGGGCCTCCCGTGTGTTCAGCACAAGGGCACATAAGCTAGTGGGCTGGGAATTCCTCCACCCAAAAGTCCTCTCTAAAAGTTGTCTCTAAAATGACCTCCAATAGAGGTTTGCTTGAAGCTGCTTAGCTTCTGTGGCAATTCTTGGTGCTGGTGGGATGCCAGGCAAAGGTGGCCCAATAGTAGAGCCAGAGAGGCTCTACATGTCAATCCTTGAACCAATCAGAAAACTCAAGCATCCTGGATTCAGGGTTGTGGGCTCATATACATATGGAATTTGTGGCTATTCTATGCTGTTCAAAATGATTTGTGACAGAATTTGTCTCTGCGTAATGTCAATATCTTGGTTATTTGGTGATTCAAGAGTTGAACTTGGATATGGAGAATAAGAGCTTGTGGAGTTGGGTTTGGGGCAGGTCATGTCCAATCCAATCCAATCCAATCCAAGTGGGGTGGGGGGTCTTGACATATCAAACCCTTAAAATCTTTGCTTTGGTTGTATTTAAATGTACATTTTGGAGTCTGGACCCGAGGCAAAGAAAAAACACATTTATGAATGCTTACCACAGGAGGACAGTTGTGCATCCTTTCTAGTGCCGGCTGTCTGGAAAAAGAACAAAATAATTCAAATTTTTTATTCTTTCTTTCAAACAATTCAATTCTTTTGAGCTTCTGTTTGTTTTCAGTTTTGTATCCCTGGTAATATACATTTCAATGACAATTCAGAATTTGATAAGAATTACCAACAAGAGTTTTGCTAGAGTCAATCGCTCACGAGGTGAATAAATTACTTCCAATCAGCTCACAATGCATTAATAGTTGAGAGTGGTGTCACTAGTGCGTGAACGACTCACGTTAATATGAATCATTGCTTCAAAATAAGACCAAACTGAACAAATGATTATATGGTCAACTTTAGTAGCTAATAAGTGATGAGGAAGTGTGTCTGAGAGTAGAATAGGCTAACAGAAGAGCCATAACCAACCATTTTGGGTTTTGAAAAAGGTTGGGAATCCCATTGCTCTGTTAGTGGTTAAAAATAAGCAAACGAAAGAAAACAAGAGAAAAAGATGGAAAATAAAGATGGGGAGTGTGTTTAAAGGAGAAGACAAATAGAAAGTCTCGAGACTCGCAGGCATTGCATCCGGAATTTCCCTTTCCCACCACCAAATGTCGGGTTGTGTGTTGGCTCTCTATGAGGTTGACAATTCTCTCCTTCACTACAATAAAATCTTCTCTACCTTTTTTTTTTTCTGTTTCATTTTACAGAAAACAAAAGAATGTTGAAGAAAATTTAATCATTAGCTTTTGAGAAGCAAGACAGATGAAAAGTAAAAATAAAATAATCAAAGAAAAGAAACCCAGGAATCCAGTAAAAGTAGCAGATCAGGTGAAGTACTTAAAAGTGATTCTTTTGTTTTGTTTTCTGAGTAATTAAGAGAGAAAGTGATTCTTCAGCTCCAAGTATTTAGTATTACTCTACTGATCAGAAAAGCAGTTCCAAGTTTTGTTTTCTTTGAGTGACAGAGAGAGGGAGAGAGAAGATTTGTTTATGTTTTTGGAGTGCAGAAAAGCCAGGTTTTGAGATGTGGGTTGGTCTTGAGGTTAAATATAATTTTAAAAGGTGGTGAGTTTGAGAAAAATATTTACTTGTTTTCTTGTGCATGCGCCTAAATGTTTGAGTATTTAATTCACTAATAAAATAGGTGGCACTGGTGGGTTTACTGTTCCTTGTCTGCTAGTCCACTGCAGTCAAATGCAGGCATTGCTGGTTATTTTCAGATAATGAATGAAATCTTCTCTCAATTAACCCAAGTTGATGATCATTAAGGGGTTAAAGCAAGTCATCAATAGGTACTAATCCTTTAATCATGGTGCTTGACCACAATATTTCCTCTTTTTCTCAAGTTAGGAACTTGGATTGGTGTATAAATGGTCCCAACAAACTAAAGTCTTATAATGATGCTAAAGTATATAGTGCTTCTCAAGGAAATCTGAGCCCAGGAGAGAAATGATGCCAGCATTACAGCATAATTTGCATTGTAAAACCAATAAATCACCCACTCAATTTTTTTTTTTCCTTTTGCAAATAAGAACAAACAACCACAAATTTATAAATCATAGATAAAAGAAAAAAAGAGTAAAGAAATGGATCAGCGCTGCTCCAACAGAAAATGGTCCACACATGGAGTTTTATATTTGGAAATTGGGAGGATTCAAAAAATTCTCATATACAGTTATTTCTATCTATATAACTTGGCATCATGGACAAGCTTTAAAGGTTGCATAATACCTTCAAAACCCTCCACATCCACTTCCTGCAGTAAGCTAAAACTCTTCAAACAGCACAGAGCCTTGTCTTAGCAGCACAGAAGTGATCATGGCCGTTGATCACGTATCCTGTGACCATGCAGACGACGACTACATCGACATGGAAGTGAGCTCATACTCTGCCTACCTGTGCCACTCCATGAGCTCTCCTCCACACCCCAGAGAGTTTGAGTTTCAAATGTCATCCATTTCCCTAGAGAGAGAGCCTCCCTCAACTTCCCCAGCTGATGAGCTTTTCTACAAAGGAAAGCTCCTTCCCCTCCACCTTCCCCCTCGTTTACAAATGGTTGAAAAACTACTGCAAAACTCCACTTCTGCATTTGATAGCCGAAAAGATATGTTCGAAGAATTCTATAGCACTCCATTGATGAACACTGCTGCCCCAACGCCAACCACAACCAGCACTCCATTTGAATCCTGCAACATCTCACCTTCTGAGTCTTGCCAGGTTAGCAGAGAGCTGAACCCAGAAGAGTATATTTTGGAGTATGCAACTGAAGTGAGTGGCTTTATCCATGAAAACCCAAAAAAGTCTTGGACCAGAAAGTTCAAGCAGTCATTACTGGGATCAAAGCTGAAGGCTTCCCGGGCTTACCTCAAGTCTCTGTTTGGGAAATCTGGTTGCTCAGATGAGAACAGTGCAACAGCTGCTAAGAATGCAGATGGAGGAATGGTTTTAAAGTCTGAGGATTTAAGTAAATATGTGAAGGCGGCCAAGAAAAATCCATTTGGACAAATTCAGAAAGACAAATGCCGGATGTCTGCTTCCGGCACGAGGAGCTTCAACAAAGACAAGATCATTGAAGATGGTGCTGGTATTCACAGAAGATCATTCTCACTGGCCATCAAACGACATTCGACAAAGAACTCAACGTCCTCTTCATCATCATCTGGCTCTTCTTCATCTTCATTTTCAAATCATTCAAATGGGACTCAGGAGCTGCAGTTTCTGAAGAGATGCAACAGTGCAAGTTCAGAAATTGAGAGTTCAATTCAGGGGGCAATTGCGCATTGCAAGCAGTCTCAGCAACCACTTCGTTCAAGAAAGACTGTAAGCGAAGTTGGGTTTTACTCAACGTCAGCTTCCAGGATAGCAGCTTGTGAGGACCAAGAGAGACCAGACCTTTGCAGGGGCTGATGGGGCTCTGAGTGAGTAGAGAGAGATGGAGGGTGTGCAAAGTACAAACTTTTGACTTGGGTTGATGATCTGTTTCTTTTTTTTTGGCTTCTTTCATAAATTTGATAATGGGTATGCTTTGATTCAGTGCATGGCTGTCAGAAATTCTCATGGCAGGAGATCCAGTTAAAGTTTGTTAAAAGCCAAATAGTTCTTCTGTCCTAGACCTAATTATAATATGAGTACTTATCAATACAGATTTAGAACCTTCAAATCAGCAAGCATTCAACATTTTTGATTAATTGATTGATGTCTTTTAAATAATCTGCTACTTTCATGGTTTGTAATAATTTTCTAAGACAAGACATCATGTTTTTCCCTCTGAAAGTTGTTTCACTCAGCAAAATCCATTGCTGTAGCTAACAAATTTCTGAACTGATACTTTTAAGACGTCGCAATCAAGCGAAGTGGGAAACAAAAGTTGGGATAAGTAGCATTCTCCAATATAAAAAGAACTTAAACAACAAAACATATCTTTTACATATACTCCTGAATCAAGGCGCACTGTACAACTCAATTGAAAGAAAAAAAGTAAGGAAAGGTACACAGTACATATAAAAAATCTAAATGAATAGTAGAAAACTAAAAATCGTCAGGTAAACTGTTTCAAAAGAAAATTACGAAGTCTGAATACTAGGTAGAGAGAAGGTAGATGACCATCTTCATCATAATTATGGTCCCAAATAGTCCAAGCTCACAGTCTGAGACATAAGAACTCTAATTTCACTTCTGTTTCCAGATGACAAAGAAGGCACAAGAAAAAAATTATTCTCATCATATACTGATAGCTAATTTAATCCAAGAAACCATATATTCAAATGAGCCGGCATCATTCCCTGATGAATATTTAACTGCAAAGTACCTTAGATTAGGCTAATATCAACATCATTACGTCGCAGCCAATCATCAAATCACGAGTTTTTGAAAAACCCATCTACCCTTCAGGAGTAGCTAAAAGACACCAGCCTCCACACAAAATGATTCTTGGATCAACAAATAAACTATATGTACTCTTAGCTCTTACTACATGATATAAAATTGATCCTAAAGCAACAAAAAAAAACAAAGATTTTAGACTCTGCCTTCTTTAAATGCAGGACATTGTGAAAAAAAATTACTAAGTTGACAAGAGGAAATAAATATTCAACAATTTAATATAAGAAGATATTTGGAAGTGCAAAGAAAGAGCCTTTTGTTGGCTCTTGTTTCCTTCCCCTTTTCTTTTCCCAGATACTCCTAGTGGGCAACATAAACCTTAAATTAAGTGAACATGTCAGCCAAAAATTTGACAGGATTAGAACAAAAGAACGCAATTAAAAAGTTCAATTGATGTTGTTGAGCACTACAGGTTAACAGAGATGCACCTAACCATAAACCTTTCTCCCCACCCAAATTTAAATGTTATCAGCGACAAAAGAAGGAAATGGTAGGCCTTGCAGACCAGCTGAATTGTTAAATCGGTTTGCCTTCTTAATAGTTTAAATGTCACATAAGCCGCAACGTTAGCATAGAAAACTAAGGCATCAGCATCCATACTAATAAAGATCAGTACAAAACACATCAATGCGGCAACAATTATTCCATTCTAAATTTCTAACAGAGATCAGTAAAAGATGCATAACTGCATAGACTTTTTAAGTAAAAGTTTTGATTTCACAATTATACAGTGGTAAATTTATATGCTTAACTAGTGATTAGTTTGATACTGATTGAAACGGATTTTGACAGAATGCAACAGCTTAGGCAGAGTTCAGAATCCGGTGTCAATAGCATAGACGAGACGCTGACTTTGATCTTGGAAACAATAGTTGAAAGGCCAACTGAAGCGAAAAATGTTTTATTTTCATTTTTATTAATACTTTGGCTTGAACTATGAACAGGCCTTAGGAAGTTGGTGGATTCATCACCAGGCTGTCCCTATAACCTGAGAGGTTTGGATAACAATCCTTGGGCTAGTTGAACTCTGTCTGCTAGCTCAAGCTCTGGATGAAACAATTATTTGACATTTTCTTTCTTCAATCAATCCCTTATCCTTGTCATATATAAATATGAAATACGCAGATTGCTACTCTTCATTTACCTTTTTAAACAGCTAAATAAATCCAAATATCCATATAAGAAATCACAAATTCCACTCCAAAACAAAGGTAAACTAGCCTGTCATTGAATAAGATCATACAGCTTACTGTCATCTGTACTTAAAGACAATGATATTGTCAATGCATCACAAATTCAAAATCTCTTATCATTCTTCTTGGGATTCTCATCCAACCAAAAACCAAAATATAACACACAAACCAGATGAGGAAGAATTTACATTATAATTTGACAGTGCACCGTAGACCTGTAACTTGTTTGAGAATCAAGTGCCTTGGTCTATCAGCTTCCATCTTCGCAGCCATTTGTGGTCCCTTGGATGCATCGTGCAGTTTCCTGAACGCAAATCAATTCAATCATGCACATGAACACACACTCACTTGTGCAACACAAAAAGACATACACAAACATACAAGTAGACAAGTATGTATGGAAGAGTTAAGCTGATTCATTTGCCACACTTACCACTAATTATACAGGGCATGACTCAGTTGACTGCAGCTTGATAACAATCTGCCACAAAACAACTATACCAAGTTATCTCTTTCCCACAAAACATTAAAAGCTTAAACAAACTCCACACCATGCTATCTCTCTACCACTACAAATTTCAAAATTTGGGCTCACGTAACATGGTGAAATCAATTGCAATCTATACTAATTACCTTTGTTTTCTCATTGGCTCCAATATAATCACATAACCGCTTACTTCTATCAAGCACTTTCCCGGCCCAACAAACCTGCCTCAAATCCTCTCCACTAGATTCAACGTCTGTAAATTTTCAAATTCCCATAAAAATCAAAACTTTTTCCTGATTGTAATAACATAATTAAAAAACTACAAAAGGGTTACCTGCTAACAGTTTCTGAAACTGAGGAACCGAGTTGAGCTCTCTCTCTAAGGCTTGTACATGGTTTCTTAGCACATGATAAGACAAAGGCCTATTGTGAACAACCTGGTCCTGTTATGAAAATCCATACTTTATCAATGGGTTTTCGTTTTCGAGAACAATTCAACCTCAAAGCGTTTGCTTTACCTTTGAAGCATAGGATTTGACTTCAGATAAAGCTCTAAGGAGAGAAACAGCTGCATTTTAGTAATGAACAAGTAAGTGAGTGAGTCTGAGATCGACGCTTAAGCTTTGTGTTAGCGATTTTTTTTTAGCGAAATGGTTGGTCTTTGAACCTTTTGCGTCGCCATGGAGGGGTTCCAAATGAGGTTCAAGCTCGAAAACCAGGCGGTCGATCCTGGATTGAAGATTGGAAATTCGCGAGATTTCGGGGGCAATTTGTTCAATTGGCGACGTGGTTGAACAGTCGTAGAGGAACTCCTTTTGGTCGGAGCCGTCGCCGTGCCTCACGTGGATTCGAACCATTTTCAGCTGAGAACGGCGGGAGTGCTCGACTTTAAGACGTCGTCGTTTGTGGGCCTCTTTCTTCTGTTTACTAGTCACCTTTGTTGACTTGTTGGACTTATTTTTTCTGTCGTCATTGCGGTTTTTATTTTTTATTTTTAAATTTCTTTAATTACCCAATTTTTATTTTTTAATACAAGCGGAAAGATGGAATTCAAACACTGGAACTTGAGTGCATGCTCTTAACTTTTTTTTTTTTTTTTTTTATCAAATAAAAATTTCATTAGATAAATTTTAATTGTACAATCAAAGATATCTAAAATATCAATCTTAAGAGGGCAACAAACTAACATGCTAAAAACACAACTAACGCGGATAAAAACCGCACTAAAACTACTAGCCCACATCACTACAATTAACCATAAACCCAAACAAATCCCACAAACCCAACATAACCAACCCTAAAACAACCCATGAGCCTAGCAGAACCCTACCACCACCACCTGATGAGGCGCCGTCGCGGCCATACCCATCATCACATCCGTAACAAATCTGCCCATAAGAGGGAACAAATAAACGGAAAACCACAACTTTGTCAAAAAATAATTGGGTGATTTACAGCAACCTCCGTCAAAGACGATGTAGAATCAAATTTAGAGAACATGAGCTATAATTCTCTTGCCTAAACTCAATTTTTAAATTTTTTGAGATTTTAGAATTTTACCACTCAAAGGGAGTTCAAGCACTATTCAAGAAGGGCATCACTAGTGTAGTGGATTGAAGCAATTGCTCCCCCAGACAAAGTCTTGGGTTCGAATTCTAATATCAGTGTCGTGTGTATGCATTTAATATATTATCACCCCTCTCAATAGAAAATGTCTTTTTTAGAAAAAGCACTATTCAAGAAGGGGTTTCGAATAGCTATATTTCTATATCTTGGCAAAAACGCAAAAGTCTTTAATGGACCTTAAACCATTAGCAGTTACCGTAAAATGACATTAAAAAGTTAAAAAAATTAAAAATAAAAATAAAAAGAAGCAAAAAACCCAAATACATATACAAAGACTAATCTAGCAAAAGACACCACCTCGCTGTTAAAACAAGGGGAGACCTATTTGAGATATGTTTACAGTACAAGTGGAGTTCACAAATGTAGCACCAACAAGAAGAAGCAGAGAATAAGTGGGACAAACAAATATATTGCTGTTATTCAACATCCATTGTTTTAGTGTTTTTACTCTCTACAATCCTTCACAAACTTTGCAAAGGGTGAAAATTTCACACATCAAATTCAAAGGGCATAAATTCGATCGATTTCCGAATTGGAATAGTCAGAGGGCATCCATGAGTTGGAACCACTCCTCCTTGCATGCTTCTCCTTCTTCCTCGTGGAACGAATCCGCTTTGACTTTACCACATAATATGTCATGGTGCCAAGAACTGCGGCCATTATCATTCCCCCAACAACTGTTACCAGAATTGCAGCCCACTTATGGTGTCGGCCTACCACTATGTAAGAGGAGGCCATGAAAGCCACTGAAGTGCACACGGAAGCCAGCCACATCAACTTATTGATTATCTCCACCACCCGTTTCTCCGCTTTTGTCTCCCCTCTGACCAAGGTAATTTGAACAACCACAACAGCCAACGACGTAAAGAGAGCAATGGCATTGAAAATGAAGAAAATTTTGAAAGGAGGACTCTTCACTACCACAGCTGTCCCATCGTCTTTATCACCACCTGGCACAGTAAAGATAGCTGCAAAGGCAACCGTTGCAAATAGAACAGCCACCACAGTGACTGAGTTGGTGGCATTGTTGATTCCTTCCCTGTGGAGCTTTCTGAGCTCTTTGGAAATATTGTGAACATTTTTATTGGTTTTCTTTGTTTGTTCAAGCTGGATATGAACATCGTTCTTGATCTGAGTCACTGTTTTTCTCAATTCATCCCTTGGTTGGTTCAGTTCATTAGCCTTGACAGCACCGTAGCGATAAAGGCAACCCCTTATGTCCGAGGATTCTTCAGAAGGTGGAAGTGCATCAGCAATGTCCAGAGCCGTTTTGGTCTCCCTGTTCAGTGCATTAACATTGCTGTCTGGGAGGAGTAACAACTCATTCACTATCTGCAAGGAAAGCAAAAAAATATCATTACAGATAGATCTATAATTGTAATGGAGATGTGCAAGCATGAAAGCAAGAACCGACGGCTATGCTAGTTCAGCTTGAACCAAAGCTAAAAAGAAGTGCAGAAAATACGATAAAGGTCCCTAAACCAATTTTTCAGAGAAACAACGTGAATACTGATGCCAATTTTTAGCCACCTTAACTATTTTGTTCACACCAGACTAGCAAATAAGAACTCATAGTTCATCCCAATTATATTAACACATACAAATCAAGTTATATCACAAAAGGAAATTGCCAAAGAAGAATAACTCATATTGTAGCAACCATGTGCAAGGATCACACGGTTGGAGAAAGGATTTTACAAATGGCAAAAGAGTAAATCTAAAAGAAAGGGAAAAAAGCAGTATACACACTAGCAGATACATAATTTGCCTTACACACTAGAAACCGACATTCTTTCTTGAATCAATACAATATCAAGGATATATGTTTTTGCTTTCTGCATCCACTAGAAGAAGGGCATATAACTATTCGGTATCAAACTATTCCTATCATCCTATAAAAATAAAATATAAAAAAAACTTTCCCTTCCATAAACCATGCCGCCAAAAAGTAACATGGTATAAGTTTAAAAATAAAACTTAGCCTGAGATCTGCAAAACTACAAAGGCTTCATAATATGCAATTACTTAAAGCATCATTGACTCACGGCCACCATTACTATATTAAAGAAATTGGAATTCACAACCATATACCATTCAAAAGATACATCAGTAAAGATGAGGGTGCATAGTAACCCAGATATAAAGTACCTCTGCTCGCTTTTTCCTGGTGGCTACATGCAATGCTGTGTTACCAAATTTATCGGGAAGCATAACAATTGCAGAGTCTGCCTCAAGAAGCAATTTCACTACATCACAGTTCGTCCCCTTTACAGCCATATGCAATGCAGTTTGCCCTTTCTTGTCAGTTCTTCGTGCTAATTGTGGATCCTTACTCAGCAACGCTCTTACGATCTCCACATGCCCCCCTCTCGCAGCTAGATGCAATGCATTCTTCCCATTTGATTTAGAAATCTCCAACAAGGTACAATCCTTTGACAGCAGCTCATCAACTACCGCTATATGCCCTCTTTGAGCTGCAGATATAAGTGGGGTTGCATTCGACGGGCCAATTGTTTTGCTTAGCCCAGGGTCATGATCTAGTAGTACCTGGACGATGGCTGCAAGAAAAGTGGGAGTATGAATGTATTGTTCAACGGCACAGTAGCATTCAGACCATGGAAGCTCTAACTTTCATTTTACTCGGACTAGAAAGAAATCATTATGTGGGTATAGACAAAGAACCAGGGCAGAAGCAACTTTAGGAATACTGTCCAACGGAACCAGGAGACAATTGTCATATGACAAAGTTAACACGTGTGTGTTGTCCACACAAGGACATAGTTTATAATACACCATAATCTTGAATGCTTCACTCTCTATAAATAAATATCACAAAAAATTGATAGCCTGTACTGTTGATGAGAAAATAAGAGCAGTGGCAAGTATTTTATGCAGTAAACACTTGGATACTCCATCAACCAAAATTAATCATTCTTTCAAATCATAAAACTTGCAAACTAAATAATCAGTACTTCCAATTTCCAGTGCAGCTTTGCTCATACGATATACACTCTATTGCCCATTATGTTAAATAACTACAAAAACAAGAGAAATGACATAGCCAGATCCCAACATCTCCAAAAAGCGAACTTTAATCCTAATAACCCTCTTGCAATCTTCACCACAACAAAAGTTCCACAGATACCCAAATTCACAAACCAAATAATTAAAATTAGATAAGGAGTTCAAAATCCAAAAGAGCATAAAAGCTGAAGATCATTACCATGGTGTCCTCGACATGCAGCTATATGCAAGGGATCAAACCCCGAGCGGTTCTTCTTCGTAACGCTGTCCTTATTTGAATACTTCAACAGTTCCTTAACAACATCAAGATGCCCTCTATCGGCGGCCGTGAACAAGGCAGTCTCCCCCAGCTCATTCACCTCATTCACCACCGCCGCCCGTACCTCAGCCACCTCCGAATCAAACTCGGGCCCACTGACGGTCCCCACCATCTGCGAATCGATATCACCGAGAATCTTCTGTACGGCGGCTAGATCGGCGCGCTGAGCAGCCAAGTGGAGCTCAGTGTCGTTGTGGCGACCGGTGACCTGCTTCACGTACTTCTTCTTTCCCGCCTGGTCCATGCGCTTGCCGGAGTTGGACAGGACCAAGGCCGGTGCCGACGCCGTCGACGACGGCGATGGCGATGGCGATGGCGAAGGCGAAGGCTCGGCCAGAGGGTTTTGGTTCTGTGTTGGAGTCATCAGACCTTTCTCTAAGTCCCTATCACCTCCTCCTATAAGTTCAATAATCACAAAATTGAAAGTTACAAAACCTGTTTGGTTCAGAGGAAAGGAAGAACTTTCCAGGAAAATTTATAAAAAAAAGTAGCTGATTTTGGAAATGAAATTATGCATGTGGGCAAAGTGACAGGCACCTGACAAGTTGTTGATTGTTAATCCATTTGAGTATTTAATTTCTTAGTTTATTCATTTATTTTGAGAGCTCTAGCTACAGAGAATCTTTTTTTCTTTCTTCCTATCAAATTAATTGGAAATTAAAAAATATGTATGTGTACAGAAAGAGAGGGAGAGCAGAGCACCTTGTTCAATTGAGGTCGCCATGGGAGACTCTGAAAGTGGACAAAGGAAAAGGCCACGAGTTCATTCAAAGTTGAGCTGAGGAATCTGAGATTGAAGCAGTGGAGCTGAGAAGAGGGAAGAAAATTAGAGGAAAAGAGCAAAAGAGATGGAAGACAATATCACAACGAATGAGGAAAGCGCTAGGAAAGGGGGAGGTGGCTAGTCTAGTGATGGCTGGCTAACTTTTTTGGATTTTTGTTTTGTTTTCCAGTTTTACTATCTGACTTTCCACGTCATCATCACTCACCCAAAAATAAACTACCTCCACTCATCTTTTTTTATCTTCGCGCCGTTTGGTTCACGGAACAGATTTGAGAGAAAATTACTTTTAATATCATTTTCACATTTGGTAATGCCGAAAAAGTAATCTGGAGATTTCATTTTATTTTATTTCTCATATTTATTTTGAGTAGGAATAGAAAACAAAGTTTGTATAATTTTTCAATTATACCCATAGTAAATCAAATAAAAAAAGAATGTATTTAATGATACATTGTAATTCTAAATTGTTAATGGGGATAAAATGGTCATGTAAAATGTGCATTGAATATTGATTCATTTTTCCAAACTTTCCTATGAGGAGGGAAAACAAAACCCAAGTTGAAAGGAGGATTTCACTTTCCCTTTAATTTCTCATGTGCCAGGCAATCATTTCCCATGTATGGATTTATCAAACATGAGAAAGCAATTGATTTCCCATACCCAAGCCTCATTTCCCATGAACAAAACGGGGCTTTTAATTTTAGTGCATCTTCAAGGGAAGAGGCAGAAGAGGGGAGCATTTTTCCTCATCACTTTAACCCAAAGTGTACCTTCATCACATTTCTCAACATTTGACACTTGTCTATTGACATGACCATGGTTCCATAAATACAAAGTAAAGAGTTAACTATGGTTATGCCAATGGACACGTGTCAAGTGTTGAGAATGATGGTAAGAGTACACATTGGGTTAAAGTGGTGAGCAAAAATATTTCAGCAAAAAAGTAGATGAACCTCATTTGCCTTGCCACATCAACATTTTCATGCTCCAAGAGAAGAGGCAAATGGGTAAGCAAAATATACCTACTCTCCCCAACAAGGCAATATTGCCTATTTCAAAGTAAAGAGGTATATCATGCTCCACTTATTTTTATAATAAAATATCATCTCCACTCTCTCATTTATTTTCTCTAAAATATAATAGTAAATGTAAAAGATAAAAATAAATAATATAATAATAGTTTGTAGACTTGCATTGCCTATTCTCTTGAAATGACCAATTTTTTTCACGAGGCAAATGGGTAGGCAACATGCCACCTAAGTTGTTATAGTACAATTTTACTTATTTCATTTGCCTCTTCCCTTGGAGATGCTTAAAGAAATAAAAAATTATGATTCATAATATATACATGTGTAACGTACCTGCGCAAACTAACACTTTATACTAAACTTTTAAAAAATAATTATAGTTCAAATTGTTGAAAATATTTATTCGTAAAACTTTCGTCTTGTCTTATACTCGATTCTCCCTTTTCTTATATGTTTGTATTAAGAAAGAAACTTGAAAACAAATGATACTCCCGACTGGTTGCTTTATTAAGTAACAAAAAGTTTTTTGTTTTTTTTTGTTTTAATAGGAACAAAAAGTGTTATAATTAGTTGTTCTTATGTCTGAATAATTTCCTGCGGCTAATGCATGTGGAACTTACAACATCTGCGACCTTTGGAAACAAGATAGGAGAATGACAAATGTGTCTTGACTTCTTTAGCATGTGTCTATGACTTCCACCGCTAGTGTGTGAACTTTATTTCGTACAAAGGAAAAACAAGGGTTGGAATGTTTGGATGCTTATATACACTAGGAAGCTTCACGGATATTAGCAAGTCTGAGTTTGATTCATCTTGAGCTTGACTAACAAAGTTAGGGCCCTTTCCTACTCATTAAACCTCTTTTTCAATACAAACAACAACTTCCATACCTAACTCTTGATTAAGAGCTGTTTTTTATTTTTAAAAGAACCTTTCTTGTTGAGAGAAGCAATAATATACTAAATTTATAAACACTACACGAATACTAAGACTTAAACTCAGAATCTTGACAAGTTATTGGGCTTGGGATTCTCCGCAAGGCTGTATGGTTGTGGGACTCAAAGAGGCCACTATGTCAGGATCCAACGGATAACAGATACTGGATTTTATCCGCATGTTTCTTGCCCTGATTTAAACGAATTTCAGGATTTAAGGACTAAATTATAGGGGCACCCACAGAGGTGCGCCCCTCCAAAAATAGGCGTATGCCATTTAAAGCGACGTGCACACGGTATTCTTTAGTAAAAGGCGAAAGAATAGTTCGCTTTGTGCTCAACGCATGGCTCCGTGATTTGGACCCTCACATGCTGCTTTGCTTTATACTACGGAGACTGCCTAATTCTTGCTCTCTTGTCGATGTGGGAGTCGTAGCGCTGTCGCTCGTGGCTCTGTCATACTTGGTACTTCAAATATCAACATTTTTTATATAGAGAAGCAATTTCAACTTTGGGCTCAAACACTTGGGATTCAAAGCCCATACTTCCTGGTGGTTCACTTTACTTTCATAGATAAGCATTTCAGATAAAATAGGAGAGCGACCAAATTACTGTGGTTTCAGTTCACCGCTCCATGACTTCCACATGTATGTATGAACTTATTTTACATCAAGGAAAACGTCTGGAATTGTTGGCTGTTGATAGAGCCATATAAAGAAGCTGTAAGGACATTAGTAGGTGTGAAATTTATTCATCTTTACCATCGAACTTAAATGTCCCTTCTTTCCTATATTTTTTTCCTCACAATTTTATGTGGTGGTCTTCGATTTTGTTCAAAGCATTGTTGGTAGTGAAAATGACAAACACAATAAAATTGTGAGTTGTTGATGCATTATGAATCATAGTCGCTCATGTCACTTTTGCCGACAAAGAAAAAATTGTAATTTCATATGATGTCAAATGTCGTGTATCACCTGGTCTTGTATCCCCTCTCAGATTAATTTTTCCTTTGTTATGATGTCAAATATCGTGTATGACCTCATCTTGTATCCCCTCAGAATTTCAATTTTTCACCAGAACCCCTCTGAGAGGTTTCAGATAATAGAATAAAAATAGGTAAAAATAAAGTGATAGAATAAAAACATTTTAATTGAATTGTAAGGGTCACCTACAGAGGTGCACCCATCAAAACACAGGCGTATGCCATTTAAAGCGACGAACACGCGGTATTCTTTAGTAAAAGGCGAAAGAATAGTTCGCTTTGTGCTCAACGCAAGGCTCCTTTTTTCGGGCCCTCACATGCTGCTTTGCTTTATTCTACAGAGACTACCTACTTCTTGCTCTCTTGTCGATGTGGGAGCTGCAGCGCTATCGCTCAAGGCGCACGCTCTCATACTTGGAGAAGCAATTTCAACTTTGGGCTTAAACACTTCGGATTCAAAGCAAAGGGTGATTTACTTTGCTTGCATCGTCTTTGAAAGAAGATAGGAGACCGACAAATTATTGTGGCTTTATTCCACCACTCCATGACTTTCCTCCACAGATATGTATGAATTTATTGTACATCAAGAAAAAGGTAAGGAATATTTGGTTGTTGATTCCGAAGTGTTTAAGCCATAAGGGCTTCACGGACATTAAAAACTGTAAATTTGATTCCTCTTGACCATCGAACTTAAGATCCCTTTTTTCCTGGACTTTTTCCTCAAAATTTGGGTGGTTGCCTTGGATATTAAAACTAATCTTTTACCTGTTGGTTGTGTTCCTTCCTCGAACATGAATCTATTGTTGTTCAAAGTAGTGTTGGGTACAATTTACAACAAAGTTGTGAATAATTGTGTACGCTGTGGGTCAGTCGCGCATGTCAGTCACACATGCGCGAGTAGAATGATACTAACAAAATCTTAAGGCCCGTCTGATAACGTTTTCAAAGAGCATTTTTAGAAAATAAAAACGCGTCTGGTAGCTTAGTTGAAAACTGTTTTTAGAGAACAAAAACAGTGAAAACGCGTCTGGCAATAATATGTGAAAATGACAAAAACAATGAAGATGTATGTAACTTTAATTAAAATGCTTTTTTTTTTAATACAACATTATGTAATCAATATGTGAGTTAAAAAAAAATAGTATGTATATTATTTTTTAAGCATCTTAAAGAATATCATTTAAAAAATAGAATAAAATTATATATTATAAAACTAGAATTATCTTTGTAAAAAAAATTGAAACCTCAACCCAACCTTCGCTTTCACTCTCTGCAAACCCACCCCAATTCTATCATTCCCCTCTCTCTCTCTCTCTCTCTCTCTCTCTCTCTCTCTCTCTCTCTCTCTCTCTCTCTCCAAAATTGAAGAATTAGACCAACCCCCTTTTTTTTTCACTTTCTCTTCATGCTGCTGCACCTTCTCTCTATCTTTCTCTCACTGCAACCTCACCTTCCAATAGCTTCCCAGCTCATTTTCCTTTTCTTGGACTGAAAATTGATTCAGCAATTAGTTGTTCAACGATGGTAGTTCAATTCAATTGCGTAGAGAATTTGTTAGCTTTGATTAAGTGGCGGTGATGTCAGTCTGGTTTGATGGGGTGATGTTGGTGGTTCAAGCTCTGCGTGTGATTCTCTGTTGGCAGCGTTTGACGGTGGTTTTGGTCTGATGGGGAGAGAAGCAACGTGTTTTCAGTGTTGTTTCCTGTGAGAATGAAAACAGCTTTTTTCTGTTTTCTACAAGTAGACGTGGAATTGTTTTTGTTTTCATAAAACGTTCTCTGTGTTTTCTGTTTTTGTCCACTAAACAGGTTTTTTGTTTGTTTTTATTCTCTCAAAATAAAAATGAGCTCTCAAAACATAAACGAACCGGGCCTTATATTTTTAAGCGCACTTCTGCCAACATAAAAAATGATGTGATTTGATATGATGTCAAGCTACACAAAACTTAGAGGCAACAATATTGTACTGCATAGTAAAATGCAATATTCCAAGCTATGCATCATTCTCATAATCAAGGTCTAAAATATCGAGGGTTTTAGAAATATCGGAGGTCCAAAAACACAGAAATATTGATTGAAATATTGGAAAAGTATCAATATTGGTAAAAATTGAATACAAACCACAGAAAGAAAAACTTGAAAATTTTGATTGAAACTTTAGAGAATGTTTATTTAGTCAAATATCTATTATTTTATCACAAAAAATTGGAAGGAAATGCATTACATTGTGGGTTTGACTTGATTTAAGTTGATTATATAGCGTACTGACAAACACCGTGAGTGTAGAAAATATGTAGTAATTAATGAAAGAAAATTAAACATACCATAATCATTTATTTATAATGATTTACTACAATATTTTACACTTTATATATTGCATGGTAACATACATGAGTGACTTAGTACCACATAGAGTTCCTATGAGGTTCAAATTTTTCACTGTCTTTATTATCTCTAGTTATGTGCAGAGTACATGTACTGTGAAGAGTAGCCATCAAATGATAAATTTCCAAAATAGTTTTGCATATAATTGTTAACATGTCATCCATATGGATTTGAGAATGGTTGACGTTTCCCGTAAAGAAAATCATTTGAAGATTGGGTCTCGATTCTTTCTATGAGCCGCTCGATTCCATCCCAAAAGGCATGAGATATGAAGGGTAAGAAAATGGTTGGTTTTGTGTATAACAAAGTCATCGACAGTGTGGTGGATAAGGCGTAGGAGGAAGAATGGAAGTGGCAAAGGTTCAAATCCCCATGTGCGCACGCGTATAAGCCTTTTCATTATTTTTTCTATTCCATGTCCATATCATGATATTATCGTGATACACTGACCAAATGCTGATGATAATTGAAGGATATTATTGAAGTCGAAATTTTCCTGATATTATCGATATTTATATGATAAGTACACGAAGGGCTTGGATGTATTATGCCCCAGCCCAAAAGCTTTGTTATGTTAATCATATAACTGGGTTTTTTCTCTTTAAAACAGTGTGTTACAACAACTGACCACAGAAGAATATGTTGTGGAAGTAGAGTTACTAGATCTAAATGAATCTTTCATTTTTAGGTGCTATGAGATCGTGTGGGATGCTGGAAGTGATGTAGACTTTTTTGGCTGGGTAAATGTTGAGGGTAAGACCTTCTCACTTTTGGTGCTTTTAGTTTCATGTTCAAGCAAAATATGTTGTTCTCATAATCTCTTTGATGCAATGGTGATGCAAGGACTCTTCTTGATCATCTATCTATTAACTCTCAATGAGTTGGGCTTCATTTGTAATGTTTATCCCTCAATGTCTTGTTGGAAGTATTTTTCTAAATTTATTGTATGTAAGAACCTCCGTTTAGGATGTATGCTTCTTATACATCTCTCTTATTTACCGCTATATTAAGGAAATTCTGCTTGTTTAAAAAACACACACACAAGTGACCACCAAAGAAGGACAAGGATTTACAAGAATATTTAATGAAGTGTCAGTTCCAACAAACATGAAAGTTTGGCCTAAAAGTTTATACAAAAATATTTTGCAGTTCATCTTGTAGGGGCTGGTCAAAGCAATTATTACAATTATTTTAATCTGTATGTGATCAAGGGTAAAAATATCCACTTCAAATGTAACTTATACATGAATTATAAGGGGCACCTACAGAGGTGCGCCCCTCCAAAAATAGGCGTATGCCATTTAAAGCGACGCGCACACGGTATTCTTTAGTAAAAGGCGAAAGAATAGTTCGCTTTGTGCTCGACGCATGGCTCCGTAAGTTACAAGTGGATCAGCTGCTTTATTTTATATGAACTACCATACATTCTTTTAGCTCCTTCTGCCGATGTGGGACAAAACTTCCTACACCTCAAAGACTTTTCATATATTAGTTCAACGGCCAACTTAGAAAAACTTGGCTTAGCATATGCGGAGGACATTACCCTTATCTGCCACACTTGTTATTTCCTCTAGTCCTTCATCTTCAACCGCAGCATGCCTCTGCTCATCTTAGTTATTCCCATCCAATCCCAATGACCCAAAGCTCTGAGTTTGCTAGTTCCTTTGTGAATTTCGTACCTTACATAAAATAAATTAAACCCTGGTTGAGGCTCAGTCTGTGTACGAGAATTGTGTAGGAGACTCAGTCTGTGTACAATTGTCATTAAGTCCTGGTTGAGGCTTGGTGGATATAATTAGTGTTCATTTCAAAATGTGAATTTGACAACCACAGATTGACAAAAGTTCCGGTCTCTTCAGTTTAATGCTTAAAAAATAAATTATTTTTCAGGGATACAGTGTATCTGGCTAAAGGCCTAATTTGACCACTACTGTCTATGAATTTGACTTAACTTTGCTCCCCTGGAAAACCAGCAGACAGGTGATTTATTACTCTTGTTGGCCAATTTATTACTTTGATGGTCAAGCTCAAGACAGCATTGGCTAACTTTTGTCTGAGCCAACACATGGGGAGAAAAGACTTTTGATTCAGAATTTATTGTGTATCAGACATGGCAGTGATACAATCAAATATTGGTGAACAACACTGCAATGAAAATAAATTGCCCAACAATCATTCTTTGTTTGAATTGAATCTTTCATGTAATTTGTTTCCTAGATATATCAGCCAATTGCCATTTCCAAAACCAGATGCCAAGATAGTGGATGTGAACCTCAGAAGTCACACTCAGAAAAGAGACATCATATTTATATGTGAAAATGATAAACTTCCAGCGCCTATATGCATACTTTTCATCTCCCCCTCCTTTTTTCTTATCAAGTTAACCATTGATTTGAAGAGTTAATAAATATTTTAAGCATATGTCAGTGAAGTAATGCCTTGTACTTCTGTTGGAGTTTGAAAATTATATAGTAGAACAAGCTTTCTGTTTACTTAAACACAATGAACAAGCTTTCTGTTTCTCTTTTGACACTTAGTTGATGAAACAAAACACTACCCTTTACCTGAGAAACTTCAAACAATCATAAACTTTAACATATCCATGCGGAATACAATTAAGGAAAAAGATGGATACTTTAACAAAACAGCTGAAGTTCAGCAAATAATTGGGAAAAATCAAACCTAAGAAAGCTTAGATATTCATCATTGAGCCAACCATACTTCTCCATGAATGGATTGACTAAGGTTTTAGGAGGGTAACTCTCTATGCAATCTTTCCAAACATTGGCATCACCCAAGTCCTTGAGCACTTCCCACACAATATTGTTGCACTTAAAACCTGCTCCAAATCCACTCATCAGAATTCTGTTGCCCTTCTTAAGCCTCTGCTTGGCCTCCATATATCCCAAAGCATACCAAAAGCCAGCTGCTGATGTGTTGCCAAACCTGTGAAGTGCCATTCTAGATGGCTCAACATCATAATCACTTAGCCCCAAGCTCTTACCAATCCCATCTATGATTGCTCTTCCACCAGGGTGAATGCAAAAGTGCTCAATCCCGGTCTTAAGATTCAACCCAACTCCCTCATCTGCTTTTGGCTTTTGGCTTTTGGCACTTTTAAGCCTAGATACCGCCAGGTACCTAAGTATTTCTCTCAGTGGAAGCACTTTTGGTACTAGAACTTGGAGGTTCATTGTAAAAGCCAGAGCTGCTGCTTTTGTGAGGTGTTTGGTAAGGCGAAAACCTTGATATCCACTCTCATCTTCTGCCTGTATGCAGCAATCATACGCTTCATCACTTGAGCCAATGTGGGTTCGTACCAAATGCCTTAACTTCAACATGGCTTGGTGCTTTAGGCCTTTGTTGTTTGTGAACAGCATCGAACACCCTCCCGAGCGGAACAGACAGTTGGTGAGCATCATGGACTTTTCTTTGCCACAGTACCAGTTAGGAGCTATGGATTCTGTGCTTACAACAATTGCATTTGCGTTTTTGTATGACTTGAACAAGTTTTGTACAACATCAATAGCAATGAGACTTGCACTGCATCCCATTCCTGAGAGGTTGAAGGTCTTGATGTCCTCCCTCATCTTGTAACGATTTATTATACGAGATGTTAGAGAGGGTGCAGGGGAGAACATTGACACATTGACAACCAGAATGTCGATTTGTGATGGAGAAATTGAAGTAGGCCTGGCAAAAAGCTTGTCAAGTGTGTCAAATATGATACCATCCATCTCACAAAGCTCATCTGCCCGGGTTGGATTTCGGCCTTCAATGATGTTTCGTGGGCAAGATGTTTCTTCACCAATGCCAGAACTGACAATAGTTTTCAAGAGAAACCTGAGTTCTTCCAATCCCAAATTCTTGTTCTGCATGACGATTTTTGCGCTGGAATCACAGTTGAGCTTCATGTCCTCTTTGGCCTTGTAGCACTCATAAGCCAGCATATAGCAGCTCTGGTCTCTCCTTTGGAGAAGTAACTTGCAGAGGCAGAAGAAACCAAAGAAAAGAGTGAGAAGAGACATTGTCATGAAGATCTCCATGGCCCTACAGCTCTCTTTGTTTGTGGGTGTGAGAGATGGAGAGAGATAGAATTGTGAAGTGTTATATGTGAGTTGCATGCAAAACTTCAACAACTATCTTAGTACTTATCCTACACTGCACCCATCTCTTTCTTATAAATCGATGGTGATGAACTAATGTTGCTTGTGATCACTAATGGAAAGACCTCTACTTTTTACCTACAAGTTAGCAGGTATTTATTAAGATTAATTTTATGGTTAGGCGGTAGGCACAACCATGCAATAAAACGACAAGCCATGACTGAACGAACAGCCTAAATGGTCAGAGTTTCAGTCAAGTTATTGAGAGGGAGTTATGCTTCATATCTACACTAGCCAAGTTGCCATCTCTCCTCTTACAAAAACTTCAACGCTAAAATTAATATCAAACAGTTCTAAATTCTCTCTCTCTCTCTCTCTCTCTCTCTCTCTCCATATATATATATACAGAGAGCTTCCATTGAGGGATCCCTCAAATAAGCTTATTTGAGGGACACCCCTTGTAGGCCCCACTTCGGATTGTATTTCATTAATCCAAACCGTCTATTTTGTAGATACTCATTCAAAGATCATCCCTACAAAAAATCACTTGAATCCGATATCATTTGACCACTCAATTAAGTTATTGAAATTTTAGCATTTTCTTGAAGTACCGTGTTCATTGATTTTGTAAGACACAATTGGATGTCGAAACGGTTTCCGATTTGTCTAATTTTTTGTTAGGATGATCTATGAATGAAGACCTAAAAAATAGATGGTTTGGATCATTGGGAAAAAAATTGTAGAGTACCCTAAAGGGCGTCCCTCAAATAATTTTATTTAAGGGATCCCTCAATAGAAGGGGACTGTATATATATATATATATATATAATCTTTTAAATTTCTGTAAAAACAAGAAGACTTTTGAATATTTTTTGTTGCTGAAATGTTTGGTTTTGGGGTTATGTGGGATTTCATTATTGCCCTGCTCAAGAAAATGTAACTTTCCAAGGTGTGAATTATCTTTTATCATCTCATTATTTCTTCCAAGAGACATGAATTTGAAGTTGAAGTTACAGCACGAAACTAGCAAGTGGGCTGTGTATGTACATTAAGTCTTTGTCTGCCTGTTTACTTTTCGGTTTGTGTGTGCTTTATCTTTGTGTAGTTTGTGTGTTATAATTGCGAAGTTTATCAACAACAAGGTCTTGGAGTGTTTTCGCACAACAGAAATAACTCTCCAATAGAAGACAGTTGCAATGAAGTCTCTCATATTTATAATAGCACATTCAGTTGGATTTCTTGGGAGTGGGTGCACATTTTCAAGTGCATTCATTCCCATAGAAAACGCTATATTTCTCTAGATGGCAAAATGAAATAAGTCTATATATGCCTTCTAGTTGCATCATGTTTGCATTTACAGGTTCTAATTCTAGGTTGCAGAACTCCAGAATATATTTGAAAACTCATGAGTTCCACTCTAAGATATAAAATCAATAGGCTATGATCAAAATGGCAGACTGGTCTTCCACTAGACTAATGCACCACACTGGTTATTCAGAAACCAAACTGCGCTCAAGGCACTTGCATTGCTTATTTCAACCCAGAATACAAATTTAAACAAATTCATGTGTAACTAGGTTTCAAATAAATTGAATTGCTTTATTATTTGAATGTTGGACTGTTGTCCCACTGGATATTGGAACAGCCATTCTATTACAACATAACTACAGATAAATCAGATGAGACGAAAAAAGTACTTGGAAAATCGGCTGCAAGTGCGGGTCTTCAACTTCCTGAGGTTTATCAGCCTTGAAATTTAGTTGGGTATAATTTGCTACATTCTATTATGGCATAGAAAATATGCCTCCAGCGAACCATGTAGCCTGTGGAATTTTTTAGTTATATTCGTAAATAACTAAGTGCTATATGCTTGTTACCAACAATGGGATCGAAATTTGTTTGACTTGCTGCTATCTATTTTAACAAAAATAAGTTTTGCTACATCAGCTGAATTTGATCATTTGTAAGGGTATTGACTTGTATACCAGTGGTCTCACATATACTTTAGTAGTGTGTGATCACAAAACCCCCTTCCCTTAATATCACTTGTATTAAAAAATATATATATATATTACGACAAAAACAAATCATAATAATCAAATTATTTTATTGCCCATTTAAATGTCAGATAATAAATAATAAATGAAAAGGCAGGTTTTAATACGCCCCATTATTTTTTTTTAAAACGCATGTCTAGAAAATGGACTTTCAAAAACAAAAAAATTGTAAGTCGAGTGGAAAAAAGGCCTCTCATAGCACATGCTTCTTTTCTTTTCTTTTTTTAATTTATAAATATAAGCGAACTACAAGGGGTGGGGTTCTCACACACACACTATCAAGGTGCTATGTGAATTCGAACTTAAGACCATTAGTCTGCAAATTAAGACCTTTTTTTCATTGGGTTAAATTATGTTAGTGCACAGGGGCTAATTTAAAATTAATTAAGAAAATTTAATATAAAGAGAAAACAAACTGCAGGAAACTTTGAGATTCCTTATTTTTTAGTGTACCACACAAGATCACCAGTCCCCTTTTTTCCGTTGTTTTTATGGGTTCGCATGTTTTCTAAGTCCTTGTTTAATCTTTGGGCGTGATACTCCTCAGTATATAATTCCCATTCTAATGAGAGATTCCTATTATTTAAAGACTTATGCAATTAATTTTATTTCATAAACATCTTTTACGGTTTATTACGATTTTTTTCAACAATTCAAAACTATCTATTTTTCAAATCTTTATTCATAAATCATCCTTACATAAAATTAGACAAATTGAAAATCATTTAGACATCTAGTCATATCTAATAAGATTTCAAATTTGTTCAAAGAGGTGTAATTGATGATCAGAGTCTGATAATAATTCCAATTTCAAAGAATAATCAATTCATGAAGTCTAATGTCTATTTGATTCTCCAAACAGTACCCATTTTCGACACAGCATATAATGATGGATCCATATGAGCGGGATTTGTATACATTATTGCCCTACTCAAAAAAAATGTAACTTTCCAAGATGTGAATCTGAAGGTACAGCTAGAAATTAGCAAGTGAATAGTAAATGCAATTCCAACGATGGGAAACAGAGCATTGTATTCACATAAAAAACCATTTGGGTACAATAGTAAGCGACAAACACCAGAAATAAGAAAATCCAAATAATTCGAACTCAAATTATAGGGGCACCCACAGAGGTGCGCCCCTCCAAAAATAGGCGTATGCCATTTAAAGCGACGCGCACACGGTATTCTTTAGTAAAAGGCGAAAGAATAGTTCGCTTTGTGCTCGACGCATGGCTCCGTAAGTTTTCAAGCAAACAGCTACTTTATTTTATAACCCCGACTCTAGCTAGTTCGTACTCCTTCAGCCGATGTGGGACAAAAGTGCCTACACCTCAACCCTTCTCAAAACGGCCAACTTAGAAAAACTTAGCTTAGCATATTCAGAGGAGATTGCCCTTCTCTATCACACTTAATACAAAAGTGCCTAGTTCTAAAGCAATTCCAACGACCCCAAACTCTGATTTTGCTAGTTCCTTTGTCAATTTCATACCTCACATGAAATCAGCCTTTGACTGGTTTTGAACCCAAGTGGAAACTGGTGGACGAGAATTGAGTATGAGATACTCAGTCTCTGTATAATTTCCATGATGTTCTATAGAGAAAAAAAAAAAAAAAAAGTAAATTCTGCAATTGATTTTACACATTCTATAAAATTTTATGCTTCCTGGTTGAGGCTTCATTTCAAAATGTGAATTTGACAACCACAGATTGACAAATAGAGCAGTGTGTTCAGTTTAATGCTTAAAAAGTAAATTATTTTCCAGGGATATATGTATCTGGCTAAAGGTCTAATTTGACCACTATTGTCTATGAAGTTGGCTCAACTGTTCTGCCTGCTATTATGCTAACTTTGGTGGTAAGGACAGCATTGGCTAACTTTCGACCGAGCCAACAAATGGGGAGAAGACTACAGGTATAATTTATTGTGTATCAGACATGGCAGTCGTACAATCAAATATTGGTGAAGAAAGTTCTTCATCACCTCCCTCCTTAAATTTCTTCTTTTGGTAATGTAATTTGTTTCCTAGAAATATCAGCCAATTGTCATTTCAAAATAAAAGAGTTCGTTTGAGAGTGATTTTGAACAGGCCAAATAATCACTTCTCTCATTTTATGGAGAAGCACATTAGAGATGCTTCTTCACAAAATCACTTAAAATTACTTAAATTGATTATATGAAAAAGCACATATGAGGTACTTCTTTTCAGAATAATTGAGCTATCTAGAATTACTCCCAAACAAGCCATATTGAATGTGAACTTAACAAGCCACCCACGAAAAGAGACATTTCAAAGATGGTAAATGTCATTTAACCTCAGAAGTCACCTTTTACTAGGCATTCTTTTGGCATATGTGAAAGGATAAACTTCCAGCGCCGCCTAATGCATACTTTTCAGCCTTACTTTGTACAGTGTAGTAGTTCATATTTATTTGGCAAGTTGAAAAACACCAAGATCTAACTGTACGTACGAATATATATATATATCATTGGATGCCGTCATAAGATTAAACATGCAGGTCAGAGAACAGCTTTACCATTTGATTTCAAGAGTTGGTAAATATTTTCAGCATATGTCAGTATAATAATGAGATGAATCTTCTGCTTTGTATCTATGTTGGAGATCGAAATATATATATAGTTGATCAAACAAAACACTAGTCTTTATTGAAGAATATAAGTCTCATGTTAGGGATATGTTGAATACACTTTCTTAAATAAAATATAAGATATAATGAATGGTTTCATTATTAATATTATCGAAGTTTTTTGTGATAAAACATCATACATATCGAATTTTATAGGTGGTTAAGTTGGAGACAATATTGGTATTGCTAGTAGAGGGCCGCTAGCCTATCTCTCTAAATTTAACATGATATCAGAGCGAGTTGAATGACTGGGCCTGAAATATTGGGTATTTACCCTTACTCTTTATCCAATATGTGGTGGTCACATATTGGACTTGAATGTTTATCATTGTCCCTTATCCAATACGTGGTGATCACGTGTTGGGTTTGAATGTTTGACTCCGATGTGGACTTGGCCCACTATGTGATGGTCCCACGTGAGGGGGCATGTTGAATGCACTTCACAAATAAAATACAAGATATAATGAATAATTCAACTACTAATATAACCAAGGCCTTTTGTGATAAAATTTCACACCTATTGAACTTTGTAAGTGATTAAAAGTTAAAGACAATATGATGTTACTAATAGTGGACCGCTCTGTAAAATTTAACACACTTTACTTGAGTAACTTCAAACAATCATAAACTTAATTAAGGCTCCGTTTGGGGGTTGTGGTGTTTAAACTTGAGGCAAGTCTTATCCCCACTTTACTCTTCTTCTTCTTCTTCGTTGAGAGCTGAAATCCTCGGCTCACCATCTTTGTCATCTCTAGATCTCACTCTTTGATTAACGTTTTCGATTCTTCCAAAAAAAAAAAAAGGAAAACAATGATGGCAGTGGTCTAACAAAATTATGGCTGCATGCATAAATCTAACTGCCGTTTCATATGTTGCAATGTTCATCAAATAATTTGATGAGATAAAAAAAATATATAATCAAATAAATTCATGAGATAAAATATTAATAAAAACATAAGTATATGTAGTGATATTGATTTTGTCTTTTTAGTAAATAAATAACACTTTTAACATTATGAGAGTTTATCGACACTTTTAACACTCACAATACTTTTATAAATAGAGTTTACCAAATACTACCCACTTTTACAAATAGAGTTTACCAAAAGCTTAACTGCTTTATTCGACAACTAATTATTTTCGCAACACAATAGTTTTTTTTTAAGCACAACAATACCAAACTAGCCCTAAATCCATAGGCAATACGGCATACAACATGGATACTTAAACAAAACAGCTAAAGCTAAGCAAATATTTGGGAAAAATCAAGCCTAAGAAAGCTTAGATATTCATCATTGAGCCAACCATACTTCTCCATGAATGGATTGACTAGGGTTTCAGGAGGGTAACTGTCTATGCAATCTTTCCAAACATTAGCATCCTCCAAGTCCTTGAGTACTTCCCACACAATATTGTTGCACTTAAAACCTGCTCCAAATCCACTCATCAGAATTCTGTTGCCCTTCTTAAGCCTCTGCTTGGCCTCCATGTATCCCAAAGCATACCAAAAGCCAGCTGCTGATGTGTTACCAAACCTGTAAAGTGCCATTCTAGATGGCTCTACATCATAATCACTTAGACCCAAGCTCTTACCAATCCCATCTATGATTGCTCTTCCACCAGGGTGAATGCAAAAGTGCTCGATCCCAGTCTTAAGATTCAGTTTCACACCATCTGCTTCTAGGTTTTGGCTCTTATTACTTAATTTATGAAGCAGAGATGCCAACAGATACCTGAGAATTTCTCTTAGTGGAAGCATTTTAGGGACTAGAATTTGGAGGTTCATTGTAAAAGCCAGAGCAGCTGCTTTTGTGAGGTATTTGGTAAGGCGAAAACCTTGATATCCACTCTCATCTTCTGCCTGTATGCAGCAATCATACGCTTCATTACTTGAGCCAATGTGGGTTCGTACCAGATGCTTTAACTTCAACATGGCTTGGTGCTTTAGGTCTCTGTTGTTTGTGAACAGCATCGAACACCCTCCCGAGCGGAACAGACAGTTGGTGAGCATCATGGACTTTTCTTTGCCGCAGTACCAGTTAGGAGCCAGGGATTCTGTGCTTACAACAATTGCATTTGCGTTTTTGTATGACTTGAACAAGTTTTGTACAACATCAATAGCAATGAGACTTGCACTGCATCCCATTCCTGAGAGGTTGAAGTTCTTGATGTCCTCCCTCATCTTGTAACGATTTATTATACGAGATGTTAGAGAGGGTGCAGGGGAGAACATTGACACATTGACAACCAGAATGTCGATTTGTGAAGGAGAAATTGAAGTAGACCTAGCAAAAAGCTTGTCAAGTGTGTCAAATATTATACCATCCATCTCATGAAGCTCATCTTCTATGGTTGAACTTCGGCATTCAATGATGTTTCTTGGGCAAGAAGTTTCTTCACCAATGCCAGAATTGACAATAGTTTTCAAGAGAAACCTGAGTTCTTCCAATCCCAGATTCTTGTTCTGCATGACGATTTTTGCGCAGGAATCACTGTTGACCTTCATGTCCTCTTTGGCCTTGTAACACTCATAAGCCAGCATATAGCAGCTCTGGTCTCTTTTTTGGAGAACTAACTTGCAGAGGCAAAAGAAACCATAGTAAAGGGTGAGAAGACACATTGTCATGAAGATCTCCATGGCCCAACAGCTCTCTTTTGTTTGTGTGTTTGTGAGAGAAGAAGATAGAGGGGGGTTTAGAGTATCAAATGTGAGTTGCATGCAAAACTTCAACAACTATCTTAGTACTTAGACTGCACAGTCATCTCCTTCTATAAATAGATGGTGATGAACTATGCTGCTTGTGATCATTAATGAAAATCCCTCTACTTTCTACCTACAAATATAGCAGGTATTTATTAAGGCACAACCAGAAATTGCCACCTGTCCTCTTAGCAAGCGTCCATGACTCAACGGTTCATATCTACACTAGCCAAGTTGCCACCTCTCCTGTTAGATATACTTTGACACCAAAATTAATATCAAACAGTTTAAAATTTGTCTATATATTTTTCTGTAAATTTCTGTCAAAATAACAGGACTTTTTATTAAGTGTCTATTTTTTATTTTTTTGAGTTATGTGGGATTTTATTAGTTATTTTTTTAAGGCTGGATCAAATGATTAATGGTGATGATCAAGTGCATGCATATCTGACCATGTTTTGCTGGTTTTCTACTTCATTACCATTAATTCCATATGTTATCTTTGGCTGGAATTCTTTAGAACTGGCTCTATATATGTTAGAAAAATGATAAGAGAAGAAGGTTTCGTTCCTATGTCCTCTTTAAAATACTGAGAAGGAGCTAAGAACTCTTTGATTAAGACTGCAAAATATGGAATATGGAACAGCCTAAGTACATGCAGACATCTTCTCGTTGGTTGTTAATTAGGCGCTGGCCTAATTGCGCGAAAGCAATGCAATCTATTTATCTGTTGCACATTTTCACAAAGGACTCACTGCTGAAGGAACATATGTGCTAACTAATCATGAGGAAATGAGATTATTTAATACCGGATTATGATTAGTTCCACATATGTACTTTTAAAATGCATCTTAATTTTTAGATGGTGTTAATCTGCTGCTTGTTAATCTCCTTTAACTCTAATACCAAGCTCCCAAGAAAACTGGCACATGGTTATACCATACAATGGAAAAGATAAATGGCCCCAGAAATTAGCTGCAGATAATGTGATGAGCTCCTGATGTGCCTACATCATACATGATTTGTCTTTTTCATGGACTATTTCTTTGAAGGGGAAAAAAAAAAGGAAAGGTTGGATTTGTTCACACTCCATCCTTGAGGGTCTCCCCAAGATATATAAAATGTAAGTTTGAAGTCTTAATGTCATGTGCGTCATAAATGAACAGACAGTGGATCTGGTAGATAGCATTATCATGTTCCCTGGGAATTAGGTCCTTTTTTGTTTTGTTTTGGTGATCACTGGGGATTAGGTGTTTGATTTGTAGTTATACTCATCAGCACAACTGAGACTGACAGTTAGGCCAGGCTAACAACATATGAAAATGGTTCTGAAGTTATTAATCAAAAAGGAAACACGGTTAATCCCAGTATGTCAAATCGCTATCGCGTAATGCACAATTAGGCTAGGCTAACAACATATGAAAATGGTTCTGGACTTTTATGTGTCCTTTAGGATGATTTAAAGAATGTATCAGCTGAAAACGTGTTCTAAATAATCATGATCAATGCACCTCCCCAAGTTGTTGAAGTTATTAATGAAATAGCAAAAGAAGAAAGATATAACGATATCAAATGCGAGTAAGAGAAAGGATGAGGTCGGTAGGAGAAAGCAAGATGATTAGTTTCCTTTTCATCATCCTGCTCATGGGGAGCTAAAATTACATTTAAGATTGATCATATTTTTTGCCAAACCTTATAATGGGGGTAAAATTTGTTGGCGTGACTTGTGGATATTGACTTACTTTCCTTACACACTAAGAATTCCTATTATAATTGTAATTGATTTACTTTAATTCCTGATTTCCTACTGCAAATAGATTTAGGAATTTATTATTTACTTGCCCATTCAGGTTTCATTGTATTATAAATATGACCTCTTACAAGGAGAAGAATACACAGAAAATTCCCACAAACAAATATTCTCTCATAGTTTTCATATTTTAGCATGGTATCAGAGCGGCGATCTTGGAATTGCTGACTCTGGTTTCAAACCCCCGCCGCTGCTATGGGGGTTGATGATTTTTTCAACCCTCATGGAGGTAGCACCACCGACTCCTTCTCTCATTCTCCACCAACCATCATTGAGTTGAGTGCCCAGATGGCTCCGCTCCTACAGATGCAGACTTTGACCCTGAACCCGATCCAGAATCCGGATCCTTTTTTGACGACCCCGACCCCGACCCTGACTATGCCGACGACGACCCCGACCCCGACCCCGACTATGACGACGACGACCCCGACTATGACGACGACGACCCCGACCCCGACCCCGACTCCGAAGACGACCCCGACCCCCACTCCGATGATGACCCCAAACCCGAATTTGTCTCTGATTCAGACCCTGATCCCAATTTCGACTCCGACTCCGGCCCCGACTCAGGCTCAGATTCCGATCCCAATTCCTACTCAACCTGTATCCTATGCATCTTCCGCTGCACAAATTATGACTTCTAGACTCACGACCCCGACACGTGGACTAGATTGCGCATATTGTGGTGATCCACGACACACTTGTGAGACTTGTTTTAAATCGCATGGCTACCCCAATTGGTGGGCTACTCTTATAGATCGAGGACAATGCAATATGACCAGTAATGGTACTGGTTATGGATTCCATACTTCCGATAAGATTGATTCCAGGAGCTGGATAATTGATTCCGGTGCAACTGATCATATGACGTTTGATCCTGATGATTTTCTGAATACTACACAACCTCGACGAACCTGTATTGCAAATGCCAATGGTGTTACTTATCCTGTGACAGGGGCTGGCACTGTTGCACTCTCATCCTCTCTCACACTGTCTAATACTTTACTTGTTCCATCTTTATCCACTAAATTATTGTCAGTTAGTCAGCTTACTGAACAATTGAATTGTTGTGTACTCATTTACCCGAGTTTTTGTTTGCTTCAGGATATTCACACTAAGGAGATTCTTGGTCGTGGTACTAAGAGAGGGGGGTTATATTATGTCGATGACTTCAGTCCCGGCATGGCTAACAGCGTGACACATCCCTTTGATAGCAAACAAAAGCAAATCTGGTTGTGGCACCGTCGATTGGGACATCCTTCTTTTAGTTATATGAAGCATCTTATACCAGATTTATTCTCAGGTTTCAAAGACTCTGACTTCACATGTGATACTTGTATTTTGGCCAAGAGTCACCGTGTGCCCTACCCGTTGAGTACGAACAAGTGTACTACTCCATTTACGTTAATTCATTCTGATGTCTGGGGACCTTCTCCTATCACTGCTCCTTCTGGTGTTCGATGGTTTGTCACATTCATCGATGATTGTACACGGATGACATGGCTTTATTTGCTGAAGAATAAAAACGAAGTGTTTTCCTGTTTTCAGTCCTTCCACAAACAGATGAAAACTCAGTTTAATGCTCAAATCCAGATTCTTCGCTCCGACAATGGTGGAGAATTTGTCAATCATGACTTTCAGACTTACTTCCAACAACATGGAATTATCCATGAGACGACTTGTCCTCAGACACCACAACAAAATGGTGTTGCTGAACGAAAGAATCGACATCTTCTTGAAACCGCCCGAGCACTTCTGATTGGCGCTCATGTTCCTCGCCATCACTGGGATGATGCTATTGTCACCGCAGTTCATCTGATCAACCGCATGCCTTCTAGTGTACTGACCTTTAAAACTCCCTTACAGGTGCTTGCACAACACAGACCTCTGCCTTCTGTTTTGGTACTCACACCCCGAATATTTGGATGTGTGGCTTTCGTTCATCTCCACAAAAATCAACGTAGCAAACTTGATCCATGTGCGCTTCGTTGTGTTTTTGTGGGTTATGCCACTCATCAGAAAGGCTACCGTTGTTATCACCCTCCTACCCAACGAACCTATGTCACTTTGGATGTGACCTTTCTGGAATCTGAGCTGTTCTTCCATGACCCATCATCCAATTCTACACTTCAGGGGGAGATACGAAGTGAAGAGCAGACTTGGAGCAACTTGGAAAATCAAGAAATTCTCCTTTGTACAGAAATGATTGATCATTCCGAGTCTGGAGCACGAGATTACTCTCTGTCGAAAAGCGACCAATCGCCCATTTATAGCGATCAATTGCCTGACTCACCTGATCCACGCGAAGATATTTCTGATCCGAGTCTCACACTTACAGACAATACAGAACAACAAGATGAAGACCCCCCCTCTAACTCAACAGTACCAACAGACCAATCTCTTGAGAATATCCTTGAGGTAACTACTCCTACTAGACTTGTGCATTTAGATGATAAAACTATTGAATATCAATTACCTTTCAGGAAAAATCGTGGGAAGCCACCAAACCGTTATTCACCTGATATTGGCAAGACATCCAAGTATCCAATTGCAAATCATGTATCCACTGAGAAGCTGTCTGAACCACTTAAGGCTTTTGTGCATCAGTTGTCTGCTATCCATATTCCAACCAAGGTCTCTGAAGCATTGAAAGATCCTAAGTGGGTCCAAGCTATAAAAGAGGAGATGAAAGCCCTTGAGAAAAATCAGACTTGGACATTGGAGATTATACCCCGAGGAAAAAAGACTATCGGATGTAGATGGGTGTTTACTATAAAACACAATGCAGATGGATCTATCGAGCGATACAAGGCAAGACTTGTGGCAAAAGGGTACACACAGACCTATGGTATAGACTATGAAGAAACCTTTGCTCCCGTTGCAAAGTTAAACACCGTCAGAGTCTTATTGTCCCTTGCAGCTAATTTAGATTGGCCACTACACCAGTTTGATGTAAAGAATGCTTTTCTACATGGCGAACTCACGGAGGAGGTGTACATGGACATTCCTCCTGGATATAATACTACTCAGACTGGAACAGTTTGCAGGTTACGAAAAGCATTGTATGGATTGAAACAGTCACCACGTGCATGGTTTGGACGGTTCACCATGGCAATGAAGAATAATGGTTTCAAACAGTGCAACTCAGATCATACTTTGTTCTTGAAACATCGAAAAGGGAAGGTAACAGCATTAATAATTTATGTTGATGATATGATTATTACTGGGAATGATAAACAGGAAATATCACAGCTACAAGACTATCTGGCTACGGAGTTTGAGATGAAGGATCTAGGTGGACTCAAGTATTTCTTGGGAATTGAGGTGGCTCGATCGCAGCAAGGCATATTTCTCTCTCAAAGGAAATATGTCTTAGACTTGTTGACAGACACAGGAATGCTAGATTGTAAACCTGCGGACACTCCTATTATTCAGAATCATCATCTTGGAGAATATCCGGATCAAGTTCCAACTAACAAAGAAAGATACCAAAGATTAGTGGGAAGATTGATCTATTTGTCACATACTCGACCAGACATTGCTTATGCGGTGAGCGTTGTCAGTCAATTTATGCACTCTCCAAGTGAAGACCATATGAATGCAGTTCTTCGGATACTTAGATATTTGAAGTCTGCACCTGGAAAAGGACTTATGTTCTCAAAGCATGGTCATCTAAATATTGATGGTTATTCAGATGCAGATTGGGCAGGTAATGTAACAGATAGAAAATCCACATCGGGTTACTTCACATTCGTGGGAGGTAATTTGGTGACATGGAGAAGCAAGAAACAGAATGTAGTAGCTTTATCCAGTGCAGAAGCCGAGTTCAGAGGCATGACTAAAGGGATTTGTGAACTTCTTTGGTTAAGAAAGTTGCTTACTGAACTTGGGTATAAACCTACATCCACAATGAATCTCTTTTGTGATAACAAGGCTGCTATAGCCATTGCACAGAATCCGGTTCAGCATGATCGTACTAAACGTGTTGAGGTGGATCGACACTTCATCAAACAAAAGCTTGAGGCTAAAGTGTTTCAGTTTCCTTTTGTGAAATCCGAGGATCAATTGGCGGATATTTTGACAAAGGCGATTTCCAGTAAAGCATTCCACAATTCACTAGATCAGTTGGGCATTGGCGACATCTATGCACCAACGTGAGGGGGAGTGTTGGCGTGACTTGTGGATATTGACTTACTTTCCTTACACACTAAGAATTCCTATTATAATTGTAATTGATTTACTTTAATTCCTGATTTCCTACTGCAAATAGATTTAGGAATTTATTATTTACTTGCCCATTCAGGTTTCGTTGTATTATAAATATGACCTCTTACAAGGAGAAGAATACACAGAAAATTCCCACAAACAAATATTCTCTCATAGTTTTCATATTTTAGCAAAATTATCTCCCAAACATAATCTAGTTTCTGTATGGGTTGAAGATGAGATTTATTGAACTCTCGTTCCCACTGGATTAATATAGGCCACCATCAACACAACTGACAGTTCCCCACCCTTTGTTTTCACTTTCTTTCTGCATGATCACAGTAAAAGTTTTCCAACTCAGAATTTTGGCAGCATGAAAATTACTTAGAATGATCACGGTAAGGTGTGATTGAAGATGATCTAAATTCTCCAACTCAGAATTTTGGCAGCATGAAAATTACTTATTCTCTGTTCAAATTGATATAGTGGTAAAAAGTTCTTGACTAGCTTTTATTCACTGCTTCCCAATTTTCCTCCTCTGGTTATTTTGGCTGCATGGCTTAGCATGCCAGCCACTCACAATTGTTGACCTAGAAGGGGTAAATTTCAAACCAACCATCATCCAGTTGCACTGTCAAATTAAATGTGGAAGGACAATTTCATCACCCAGTTGGTACTCACTTTTGCAGGCTTTTTATTATTTATTTTTTGTAATATGTGATTTAACCACTCACTTTAATTTGATAAAAGCACTTTTCTGGAAAGCCAGAATATGAGTTTGTGAAAAGGTACAGGCCTTTCAGAAAGTTTCCCAGAACAGAACTTCTTGACCCTTCAGGAATACCAAGTAGTCTTATTGAGTTAAAATGCAGACTTGTTTGTAATCTTCTGAAAATACATCATGCTCCTTTCTGGAGTTCAGATCGTGGCAGAGCAGTTTTTTGTTCTTTCTTAAACACATCATGCTCCTTCTGGAGTGGCAAATATAAATCTTTACCATATAACCGCTACATGGTTTTTTGATAGTTCTGCTTCTGACATCAAATTGTGTTGAGAAATACATCAATCTCTGTGGCAATAATTACAAATGCAATATGTTACAAAATAAACTAGTTGCTCACAAGAATAGTTCCTCACATAATGCAATTTGCAAAGTAATGGTGCTGCATAGAAAGAATAGAACTAAGCCTTTCTATGCAAAATGAGTGAACAGATAAAGCTTAGAAAAATATTCTTCATTTTGATCTAACCAATATCTGTACCTCTCTTGAAAGGATTGACCAATGTTATTTGCAGTCTTTTCAGTTCAGACATTGGCATCATCCAGGTCCAACGCCACCTACACGCACTGCATTCATAACCTCCTCAAATGTGACAAAGCTTAGGCGTTCATCATTGATCCAACTAAGCCTATCCATGAAAGGGTTGACCAAAGTTGTTGGAGGGTACCTTTCTATGCAGTCTTTCCACACATTGGCATCATGCAAATCCCTCAACACCACCCACACACAATTATTGCACTCATAACCTGCACCAAAGCTCACCATCAGAATCTTGTCTCGCTTCTTAAGCCGCTTCTTGGCCTCCATGTATCCCAAAACATACCAAAGGCCACCGGAGGATGTGTTGCCAAATCGGTGAAGTGCCATTCGAGCAGGCTCTAGATCATAGTCATTGAGGCCTAAACTATTGCCAACCCCATTAACAACTGCACCTTCTGTAGGCGGTATGCAGAAGTGCTCAAGTCCAGCCTTGAGATTCAAACCTGTCCCGTCTGCTCCAACACCGCGGCGATGCTCAGCAACTTTGTTTTGGCGGCGAGACATGATCACATAGCGCAGCAATTCAGTCAGCGGCAGCACTTTGCGCACCAGCACACGCAGGTTCATAGTAAGAGCTTTGGCAGCAACTTTGGCTATGCTTTTGCTGAGATTAAAACCCCTGAACCCATGTTTATCTTCTACTTGTATGGAGCAGCCATAGCCTTCATCACTCGAACCATGATGGGTTCTTACAATGCATTCCAATTTCAAGAGGGCTCTGTGCTTGAGAGCCTTGTTGTTTGTGAAAAGCATAGAACACCCTCCTGACCGGTAAAGACAGTTAGCAAGAATCATAGGCTTCACTTTGCCGCGGTACCAATTTGGACCAAGGGACTCTGTGCTCACAACAACAGCATGTACATTCTTATATGTCTTGAACAAGTTCTGCACAAGATCAATGGCCACAAGGCTCCCACTGCAGCCCATGCCAGAGAGGTTGAAGGCCTTGATATCCTTCTTCATCTTGTAATGGTTTATAATCCTAGACGTTAGAGAAGGCGCAGGGGAGAAGAGTGACACATTGACAACAAGTATGTCGATTTTCGAAGGTGAAATTCCTGTTCTGTCAAACAGCTTGTCAAGTGTGACAGAGAATATATCATCCATCTCCCACAGTGCATCTTCCAAGCTAGGGCAATCTTCGCGGCCAGCAATGACATTTCTTGGACCGTAAGTTTCTTCCCCGAGGCCCGAATTGACAATAGTCTTGAGGAGAAACCTGTATTCTTCTAGGCCAAGGTTCTTGTTCCGCTGAATGATTTTGACACAGGACTCAGTGTCGAGTTTCCTGTCATCGGTGGCCTTGTAGCACTCATAGGCCAGCAAGTAGCATTGTTGGTTCCTCCATTGAAGAACCAACTTACAGAGGTAGAGACAAGCACAGAACAGAGGCAATAAACACATTGCCATGAAAAGCTCCATGAAAATGGAAAGAAAAAGCTGAGAGATTTTTACTTGGTTCTACTCGTGTGTGGAAACTAGTACCACTGCACGCTACTTTATACTACAAATTGTGGATCATAATTTGGAACTCTTGTTTATGATCTAAACAACATCAGATGTGACATATGAAAGCTCACATGTTTGCAAATTTAAGTCCAATTAATGCTTGATTTATCTTCTAATTAATGAAATCAATGATACATATTTGTTGCAATAATTAAGATGAAGTTGATACATATTATCTCTCCTAATATTTTGGACTAAGTATTAGTAATGTTGTACACCTTGTGTATAATTGTTGCTGAAAAAAATGAAAATAAAAACATTAGTATAATTTTTAATTAATTATGTTGTACATATGCATAAATTTTAAGATCCAGCCTGTAATGAAAGTTGGGTGTGACTGAAGTAAAGGCCTGTGCTCCCATTAAAAAAAAATGGAAAAAAGAGTAAAGGCCTGTGATGCAAGAAAGGCAGCATACACCAATGGGCCAGTCTCTCCATTTATATCATCAGAGCCGTAAATGCTCATTATGAGACTCTTGAAAATGTGGGCCTCCAAGTCCTAGGGCTTTTTCATTTTGTTGGCATCGATATTGGAACCCTAACCCAGCCTAATTCAAGTTACTTTCTCGTTAATAATGTATGTATCCTCACGGATTTTAGTCTACTTTTTGTCAATTTGTGTATGAGCCGGCGTCTATGTACTCGTCACATGCAAGAGTATTATGATACTTTCATGCTCATTTCATTGTTTGGTGTGAAAATTCACGATTCAATGAAATAGACCCGGGACGACCAAAATACTCCTACACAAAATAATAGAAATTAAAGAGCTTACTAGGGTTGGGGACGGATGAAGACCACAAGTTTTTTGTTAACAAAACTTAGACAAAAAAAAACTAATACTACATGACTTATATTTGAATATAAAATTCAGTAAATTAATCTTACATTCCTCCCTTATAGAAGAGTGAAAAAATTTCCATTTTTAAGAGTTTCACTAATGACTTTTTTAAAATGCCAACGACATGTGTAAAGAGTGATTTGAGTGAGAAATGTAGAATTGTACTTGAGGAGGAGGCAATATTAAAAAGGGAATATTCAGTATTAGTCCAAATTTAAAAAAAAAACTGCAGATGTAATTGGTAGTAAACATTAACAACGGTAAATAAATAAAGGGGGTGGGGTAAATCAGTTTGCTGTTGTGATCCGCATGTTCGTTTTTAGGTAAATTTCAGACACAGGAAGACGGACATGGCCTCGCTACCGTACGCCGACGTGGATTTCAGCTTGAGAGCATTGTCCGGTCGGGCCGAGGGCTTCGGCCGGTTCGCCATCGGCGGCCTCCACGGGCCGCTCTATTTCGTCACCACTTTGGCAGGTTCGTCTGGTTTTACTTCTTGGCCATTTTTAAAATCATTTAGGTCAGTGATTGTGTAGCAGTCAAATTTCTATATGTTTATCATATCCCATGCTTGATATTGTGTGGGGTTTTGTTTCTGAGCAAAATTTAATGTGGGGTTGGAAGAAACTGTCTCACATGGCTGGAGAAAGGACCAGATTGGCTGGGGCCTGGATCCCATAGCTTTTTTTTTAACCTTCTCATTGATGATATTTCAGGCTTTCTACGCAAACAAAAATAAAAATATGGAAAATTTGAACATGTTATAAACAGCTGCTAATGAAAAAGCGAAATTTGGAATTGGAATTGGATTTGTGGAAGTGACAATATCACTATTACATTTCTGAGAAATTGGGTTGTTTCTATGAAACTTTATATTAGGTCTGTGAGTTTTGTTTATTGGCTGGATGGAAATTCGAAATCTTTCCATGTTGCATTTGGGATAAATAAAATGTTATGTTTTGGTATTCAGATGATGGTCCAGGCTCACTTCGTGAAGGATGTCGAAAACAAGAACCACTGTGGATTGTCTTTGAGGTTTCTGGCACCATTCACCTTTCGTCTTACTTGAGTGTGTCATCTTATAAGACAATTGATGGACGAGGCCAGAGAGTAAAGCTCACAGGAAAGGGCCTTAGACTGAAGGAATGTGAACACATAATTGTCTGCAACCTTGAGTTTCAAGGCGGTAGAGGACATGATGTTGATGGCATTCAGATAAAACCGAATTCTAGGCACATTTGGATAGACCGATGCAGCCTTCGTGATTATGATGATGGACTCATAGATATCACCAGACAAAGTACAGATATAACCATCTCTAGGTGGGTTCAATCTGATGTGCCTTATAGGATCTAAATGTGGATACTGAGATAATGTATCTTATGATTTCTTCTTTCCTTTGCACCAGATGTTACTTCGCACAACATGACAAGACAATGCTTATTGGAGCAGACCCCTCCCACGTTGGCGATAGATGCATTCGGGTGACAATTCATCATTGTTTTTTTGATGGGACAAGGCAAAGACAACCTCGCCTTAGATTTGGGAAAGTTCATCTTTACAACAATTACACTCGAAACTGGGGTATATATGCTGTTTGCGCCAGCGTAGAATCCCAGGTAACTGAGGCCTCTTTAATATCTTTTCATTTCAATATCTCCTTGATATGTTGAATTTATTCTACATATTCTAATTACATTTTTTATATCAGATATACTCCCAATGCAACATATATGAAGCAGGAAATAAGAAAAAGACTTTTGAATATTATACAGAAAAGGTACATGACCATCTCTCGCTCATTTATCGTTAGTTTGGTATTAATCTGAAGAATGCAGGTTCATTACATCCACAATACTATTCAATTCTGAGACAGGATACAGTGATGCCACAATCATCTGCGTTAGTTTAGAATAATGTACAAGTCTTAGTAAAAGAACCTAGAATTAGTAATATGTCGCACATGCTTTTGTGAGTAAGATATTTATTTTCACTGAAAATAATATAAGCTACATGCGTAAGTTCTTTTTAAGTAAAAAATGGTTACAACTTGCATCCCATTGTCTGTGAAGACACTCTGTCTCAAATGCTTGCAATCTTCCAACAGGCAGCAGACAGAGAAGAGGCAAAATCTGGCTTCATAAGTTCTGAGGGCGACCTATTCCTGAACGGAGCTCAACCATGCGCATTAACAGGGTTCAATCAAGAATGCATGTTCCATCCAAGTGAATTTTATCCACATTGGACTATGGAAGCAGCCTCAGATTCTCTTAAAACTATTCTCCAAATTCTTACAGGTTGGCAATCCATTCATAGGCCAGCAGAGCAGGCGCAGGCGGTAACTGTATAGCTTTTTATTATCACACATGTATAACAGGATTTTATAGATCCTATTACAGAATATGCTTTACTTCTGTTTTAATTTTGTTCAAGCTGAGTGAATGAACTCCAAATTCGCTATCTTTTTATTGTAGCTTAAAGGAGTAATCCATCAATTATGATAAGTATTCCATAACACACATACACGTGTATACATTTACTAATGCTTGTTATCATGCATGCATATATGGATCCTATAGATGACTGTATTTCCAGAGTATTCATGTTAGGCAAATATATATCCTGTGATTTTCTATGCGCGTGTGAACTTTAGGCTAAATATTAAATTTCCAGAGTAATCATATTAGGCTAAATAAGTACATTAAAAAGATTTTAGGCTTAAAACCCAATTGAGTTTATTTAAAATGGCTTAACACCTTTATAATTTGCAATTGTTTGACTTTGTGTAGCATCACCTAATTAGTTTTGTTTAATATTTTCTGTTTGGAATATCAAGCATTCAAAAATAGACATCTTTTTATATGACCATCTTTTGGTTTAAATAAAAAAGTTTGGTAAACTTCCAAAGTGATCTGTAGCGTCCAAGTGGGCGATATGTGAATGAAGGGATAGCAGTACAAAATAATGTCATTAATATCGACTATATGATTCCCTATATTCTAATCATAGAAATAACTTGAAGCTTGAGAAAGTTGGCAGTTCGTATTCTCACAGTATCATGCACCAGCCATCAAAATGGTATAGTTTGTATTGTAATAGCACTGCATCATTTTAGATGAGGAAGCATCTCTGAGAAGGCACCAATGAAGATGAAGTGGTAGAACTAACTGAGGCGGAAGTCCCATGGAACAAATCAGACAAGTAATTCCCCAAGTCATTTGGTGAAACTCTTGCCAACAACTCCATATTTTTCTCCCCACTTAGCATCACCATGTATGTGTCGTAGAATTCTTGATAGGTTGGTACTAGTTTCTGTGAAATTGACACCTTCAAGTCATTCCTCAACTTCCCATCCTCTACAATCCAGGATGTCTGTTTCCTATATGCCTCTTCAAACGCTGTGTTGAACTTCCTAAAACACTCCTTTGCCATTTCAGGAGATATGTCTGCTGACCTCTCTGGTAATGATGATAACACCTTTGTCCACGCTGTGGTTTCGTAGTTTGAAGCATACAGTTTAACCTTCTTCATGTGTTCAGATACCCAATCTTTACCAAGGAGGAGTTTCAGGTTGGGTGTGTTGTTCACCTTCTCAACAATGAAGTGAAGATTGTTGGCAAGGAAGAGATATGACAAAGACACATCTTTATAAATCTCAGCTTTGATGTCAAGCTTGCACAAAAGGACTAAAATGAGCCAAGCTAGGTGGACTGACACTTCTGGTGTTGAACAGTCATCTGACACTACGCTTTTGAATTCTTGAAATGATGAATTCCCTGGTGGTGGATGGTCAGCAAGGATATCAGAGAGAACTCCATAGTAATCTGCTAGTGAAGATACATAGTTCATCACTGATTGGGTAAGTGGGTGAATCCCGCCTCCGAAAACTAGAATCTTTGATGAGTCCTTTTGAATTGTTGATTCGAAGTCGGAAAGAATGGTCCGAACAGAATCTGAAAGTTTGAGCCATGATGAAAGAGCTTGTAGCTTTATAGCTTGGGTTGATTCAGAGTCGAATATAGATTCAATCTCCGGCCAAAGATCAGAGACTGCTTCATAGATTTCCAGTTGCCAGAAAATTCTTTCTGGGGCTTTCTTGTTCTTCACAATGAGTTCAGGAAATCTGAATAGGGTGGTGGCTCCTTCTTTGGTTATCTCATAGAAGCATGACTCTTTGATATTCTCAGATGCTGAAAACACATGATCACAGAGATATTTTTCTCCACGAAATAGTGCTTTCACAGCAATCTTTACAGCATCCATCCAGTTCCTGAGTATGCTTTCTAGTCCTTCCAAATCCATTTTATGAACTTGCGGAGATTTGAACTGTTGGATTCCAAGGCGAAACAATCCTCCATCCACTATTGACTTCCGGATAATTTTGTATATCTTCACGCACTCTATACCATAGCCAGAACTGATCATACAATCAGCTATTGACTTCAGGTCTGACATGGCAAATGCTGAGGCTCTCTCAACCTCTGTGATTGACTCACCAACAATTTCCAACTCGTCTTCTGATCCAGCCTCGTCTGCATTATAAAATTTGGCTGATCCTGAGGATCGACTTGAAACCGATTCAGGGTCAAGGTGATCCCGGTTTGCAGACAATATCTGGTAAAACTCTTTTTCAAGCCTTTTCATCGCTGTTTGCATTAGATTTTGAGCAAGTACAAGCTTGCTGGCTGAGCTTCCACCAACTAAAACATGCATAGCACTACGCAAGTAGTTTACGGATTTGAGGAACTCTTTGGCTTCTTTTCTGCTATGCTGGAACAGAAAAGTGATTTTGGTGTATGAGGAAGAGTTTGGATCCCATTTGGTGATGATGGATTCAGCAATTGCGATGTTTTCTTCCATCATCAGTAGAGAGAAGCTGCGGGAAGGGGTTGAAGCAGTGCAAGAGCTTGAAAGTGAATGTGAAGAAGAAGAGTTGGTTTTGGTAGATTGGAAGAAAAAGCGGCTTGGCGTTACTTTTCTTGGTGCGAGTGTAGCAGCACCACTCTTAGGGGTCTCTGATAGCATCATTGAGCCTGGAAAGGGTGTTAAGATTGAGAAGAAGAAGAGCTTGTAAGCTCAAAGATGAGAGAGAGAGAGAGAGAGAGAGAGAGAGAGAGCTCACTGCCTGCTTTTCTTGGTTATGGTGGTTTGGCTTTGGAAGTGTTTTATAGAGGAGAGCCGTTGGTTCCCAATTGAGGGAGGTGGATGTGCTTGGAATTTTAGACTTGACTGGCTCTGGCAAACAGCCTGCGTGCCCCACTGGATAAAGACCCAAGTAAATCAATTTGAGCCATTCTAATTTTAGCTTGGTCAAGTAGTTTTTTGCATTGAATTTTCTTGGTTTCATTTAATAAAGATCATAGTCAATGAATGCATCATGGTCAGGCTGCAGCCTTGCAACGCCACTTCATATTTCTGCAGCTGATCTCATTCTTAGTATTAATATAAATGTCGTCATCAGTATAAACCGGCTTGACAAGAGAGATGATATCCTCCAAAATGCAGGGTAGACAACACTAGGAAGCATCCTGGAAACGGAGGATTTGGGGTTTAACTAATGAAACTGTTTCTCTCTCAAGGACTTTGAGCAACCTGGACTTGTAAACCCTTTTTCTTTTTTGCCAGTTCCAGAGTCTCCCAAACTAGGACAAAAGTGACTGACTTGATAGACTTGGGATTGCTTTGCTTGCCCTCTTCTTCTTCAGAAGACAAATGGATACTTCTAAATTCGCTCCTTCCTCAAAGTTATTATAGAAAGCCACACCCAAATTTCGTGCTCCCAGTCTTTGGAAAGAGCAAGACCAACCCCATGTAAATTTGGTAAAGAACCACTCGCTATGTACGTAAGCAGCTGCCTCCAAAGACGCATGCCAATTGATTCATGTTTCCTTTGAACAATAATTGCATTGTTTTGATTCAAATAATGAAATCCTAATTAACTTGGTGTCAAGTAAGCAATTGCGGATGCACAAACTCTTTGTTGTGCACCATTTTATAGAGAAAATATTAAGAATGATTGTGTATGTGGATACATAAATCTCACAGTGAATTCCACATGCATTTACGACTGACAATCACGAATAAAGAATTTAAAAAGTGTCATTATATGGATCGAATTTGTTGACTGTATCTCTAATAAAGATGGATTCATCTCTTCACACGTGAACAGATGAGTCCCGTCTCGAGAGTTCATCACTTAATATGATACAAGTGTGCATATTATGGCTTTGAAATGTTCTTCACTATTCTGATAAGCTGTCAAGTAGCTAGGTAGAGATAAGCTTATCATGACTAGTAAACAGGGAATTGGGACAATGTTGAAACTAACAAGTATGTAATGAAATTAGGGGTTTGGTGGTTTGCATCTAGAAATATGGTCTGCAGTCTATGTAGTCGACATGCATTTTCCTTAAACTAGACAATAGCAATTGGCGGGTCTTCTCCCAATAAAGCTAATCAAACCTAATAAATTCGAAATTGCAATGCACTTCTCATAGCTCTCTCTTTATTCTCTTTCCCACTCTGACGGGTTTCGCCCGTTATATCGTTATTTGGTAGTTCTTAGTTAGTCTCTTAAGATGCATGCACGAGTCCTCATGACCAAACGGCGAAAATGATGGAAGCAATAATAATGCTTACCAATGTTGGCAAATTGCACCACTAATCTCATCCACCCAATATTCTTTAAAGAGACTAGAGAGACCTCCACAAACTGAAATTTATGTGTTTGTTATTAATTCATGTGTTATAATATGCGTGTTGCTGAGTTATTCGTGTTGATTGTCTTCTCGAGCCTCTCACTCTATACATACATGAACCAAATAAGAGAGAAAAACGCAGTTTTAAATGCACATGTATGTATTGCACAAAGTCCAACGACCAATCCAAATACCAATCAGAAATTTGTTTTAATTTGACAAAGGGTTATTATCCTTTGATTATTCCTAAGAATTTGATGAGAAATAATAACAAAACTGTAGCTGTCGTTGAATGAGAGACTAATACAAAATTTAATTGGTCCAGAAGTATGAAAGGTTTTGGTTGTTAACAATTCGAATCTTTGAATAAAAGCATAGCTCAAGACTCGGTGGAAATTCGAGAAGTTTATGCACAAGACGAAGACCAGCAACAAACTAAAATGGACCGCCACAAATGAAGACCTGAAAGGAATGTGATGCTGCTGATGGAAGCAACAAGGCCTTTAAATCAGTATGATGACGTGTCGCCATTTTTATTTGGGTAATACTAGGGAGACTATCTTTTTGTACTATATTTGTGTACCAACTGATGTGGCTGTTGAGTTGGCTATGCCACATCATTAAGTGAGTTTTTAATATTTTTAATATTTTTTTTATTTTTTTCACCTTTCACTTTACAGTCATTTAAATCATATTAAAATCATTAAAAAATAAAAAAAAATCTCCATTCTCTTCTCCTACCGCTTACCCAGCTAACCTTCTCTCCCTCCTTACTCAACCTCACCTTTCAGCCACCCCTCTCCAGTTGCCCATCCTTCCCTCAGCCATACTCTTGTACATGAACCCACCCTCAGCCATACACCAGATTTCCCAAACATTGAAAAGTGAATCTCACCTACAGGTATAGGGTCGAAATCTTTTGAACAATCACAAGGACACTGGGGGCAGGAACCTTTCTCCTTCAAGCTCCAGTGCAAAGATGGACGTATACCCAACCAAACACACCGCCATTAAACAAAAACCAGCCTCACAGCAAAAAAAGACAAAACACAACTTCGGTTTGTTTGTTTCCAAATTTGCAGAATGTCCAAGATCGTATCAAAAACCCATTTCAGGTCCGGGGTTACAAAACTCAGAATATCAATTAAACTCAAAACTTGACTGCACTTGAAAATAAATTAATAATATCCAATCAAAAATGCCCATTTCAAGATCTGGAACCTGCAATGAGAATCTGACAAACTCAATGACTGGTGTATGGCTGAGGGAAGGATAGGCGACGAGAGAGGGGTGGCTCAAGGGTGGGGTTGAGTAGGGAAGGAGGGTTGGCTAGGTAGGAGGTAGGAGAAGAGAGCAGAGATTTGTTTTAAAATTTTAATGATTTTAATATGATTTAAATGAGTCTGTAAAGTGAAAGGTCAAAAAATAATAAAATACTAAAAACTCATTTAACGATGTGGTATCGACAACTCAACAGCCATATCAGTTGGTACACAAATATGGTACAAATAGGTGGTCTCCCTAGTATTACCCTTTTTATTTTGAGGGAAGAGAACAAAAACAGGGTCTCATTGTAATATAAAAATGAGGATGAAGAAAGAGCAAAGAAATTGTCAAACGCCGCAATAGAATGCCAATGATTTTTTTGGAGGGATTTAGTTTAAATTATATGGGAGGAGGGTTTATCACGTACACACAATCAGGATGTCATGAAAGTTCGTACCTGAGACCTCTAGCCTGCAAGTCAATGTACTTTTTCACTCGACTAGAACCTGTTGACATTAATACACTAATTGTAAGGCTGTGATTCTAAGTCAAGTTTTATTTATTTATATTTATTTTTTGATGAATAAGTCAAGTTTCATCAAAACAAATCTCATTTTTTCAATACATATGATGTGTCAGATATTGCTAAAAATAAATTAAATCAATAAGTTGAATCGGATACGAGAAAACAAAAACATTGTCAAGTCATTTGACATTAAATAAGTAAATAAATAAAAATTTGAGTGGTTAATTTTCTTGAAAGTTTGTTTATGTTTCTTTATCTAATTAATACCCAAAAACAAAACAAAAAAAACCCAATTTCAAGACTTGTTTAATTGTTCAGACGGCACAAACAATTGAGAAGCATACCGTATGTGCTAACTAATTTTTTGTCCTCAATAATTCGTAAGCACTGGACAAAAAAAAATGTAGATAAATTGTTTGACTTTCCTTGAAGAAATTAGTTAGCTGGAAATTAATTATAAATTAGTTGATTGAACAGCCACGCCACAGAACAGGGATCGTTCATCCCATCCCATTTGACTTGGTTCTTATATTTATTTGAAGTTTGAAGTAGGCAGCCATTCAATTTTAAAATGAAACATCCATTTCAGGGTTTAAAAATGGTGGGTTTTGATGTCACCTAAACAATACAAATATTCGGCGAAGAAAAGTAAACATTCAACAAAACCTCAAGGATCATGGATTGTAGGGCAATCGAGTGTGTTCTTATTTATTAAGAATATGACTTGTCACCCCGCGATTTTCCTATAAAAATTTGGTCAAACAAACTAGGAAGGAACCTTCCCATCTTTTTTTTTGTTTCGGCACAAGATGGAACGAGGAACATTTGCACCCATAAACCAAAGGGCCCAAACGTAGTCTAACGACAAGACTAGAAGCCCAATGACACAAAGCCGGCCAAAAGGTCACATGCCTAAGAATCACAAAGAATCAAGGTCAAATGAACCCTAATGTTAAATACTGAACATTCACAAGAGATGCAGCAAACACAGCCTCAGCTATAGAGGCAATGTAAGTAACTTAACCTACATCTGAATGTGAAAGTGGTGGAAAACTGAAAACTAGCAACAGGGAATGCAGCAACGGCTGCAAGACCAAATCTCTTGGCATCAGTAGCAAGTGCCAAGGTTTGAAAACACTGGCACTTCTCACAGAAATAAAGTATTTCCAATCTAAGATCAAAGAGCATCAACACTTAATTGGTAATTTGGAGACAAGCACAACAGACATTGATCATTTGAAATCACGCCAGGATCTTTTTACGTGTAAGACAAACTTGTAATCAATTCGACAGCTTACAGTGTACTAAATTAGTGATCATCTATAAATATAACAAAGGAGATAGTGATCTCATAAAACAAACCTAGTGTAAGAACAGCACTGGAAATGCTTTCAATTGGATGATTTTCAGAATAAACCTAGTTCAGGCCCAACAATGGGAATGAGACATCACATAGACACACCCCGATGCCAAACAAAGCCTTAAGCCGAAGCTGCCAGCCAAATGTCTCCCAAAACAGATTAACCAAACCGAATGAAATCTAAAAATAAAGATGGCCAAATGCTTTCAGTAAATCAGCCAATATAAGCAGGGAATAATGAGCTCAATTCATTTATCAAACATGAACAGAATCTTAACTATCATTGCACCCGAAGAAAATTAAGTTGATTTGGGCAAGACATGCCTCCCCAAAACCCAGACAAGAAAAATTAAACATCAAAATCTCAGGTCTAATTTCTTAATCAAAAGTAAATCCAAAACTTGTGAACAAAAGGATTCTATTACAGCAAGGTACCAAGATGATCTAACGTAATTGATCCAACACTCTATGCCTTAATGGCATACTTCCTCAAGGGATAATACATTTCCTTCTTCTTCTCCCTCTCGGTCTTCAAAGATGCCTGTGCAAACAATAGCATAACAAAATCACACCCCAACACAATGAACTGGGCACTACAGTTTTTCGTTGAAATTACAAAATCCAATGCATATAATAAAAAGGTTCATAATATATGTTGGGTTCAGTGCTTAGTGTGCTAGAACTTCAGCTAAACTATAACAAACAGTTGCATCAAATGCCACTACAGACTGGTTCATCATTTCAATTTCAGTCCACAAATATAAGTAAAAGCAAACAAAAAAGTTTGAAGTACCTGGTGCTTGGTGAGCCTTCGGCGGATAGCTCTGGTCTTCTTGGGACGCAGATCAAGAGGCAAGAACTTCTTGTTCTTGTACACTTCTCTCAGGGCAGACTTTTGCTTCTGTGATATCACAGTCAACACTTGGGCGATCGATAGCCTCACAACCTTGCTGCACAAACATACACACAAAAATTTAAATACAAAAATCACTAAGAAAACAAAAACACAAACAAAAAATAGGGTTTTGTTAGTTACATCTTGGAGAGCTTATTGGGTGCTCCACCAGTGACCTTGGCCACGCGAAGAAGGGCAAGCTCTGCCTTGAGATCCTTGAGCTGGTTCAAAAGCTCAGCCTTTGTTTTCTGCCTCAGCTCGTGTACCTTGATTCTCGCTGTCACATTTTACAAACAACAAACAAAGATCAGAGAAAGCGACGATTTTATGGTACGAAACACAATCAAGGAGAGAAACTGGAATTACCCATTGCTGTGTTCTGTGAGTTCTGCAACGGCGGCTCTCTCTTAGCTTCACGGGAAAATGAAACCCTAACTACGAGCGTTCATGGGTTTAGTGGGTTTATATATACCCCGGCTTTATGGACTTTTAGGTTGAGTGAGATTGGGCTATGTTGATTTGGGTTCTGATTTTTTTTTAATCGCAAAGTGTTTGTCCACACAAACAGGCACTAGTTTGGCCCAATTATTCATGGAGCCCATCAGCCTTGGTTATACCCCAAAGCCCATGCCTAGAGAAGCTTAGTAAATATTTTGTTAATCCTAAAATTTAAAGTTGATGAATGGAACGGGAAGCCTCATCCATGATGGGGAAGTCGGTATCCCAAGGGGATTCTAATACCCGTTCCTGATAAGATATGGGACAATAGTGAGGATGGAGATGAAGAGGAGAGTAAACCGAGTTCGCCCTGACAAAAAAGCAAAATTTTACTTTGATTTCAGGTGTAAGAGTAACTATGTATCTAATTTTTGCCATCTATTTTGGATTCTAGTATTGGGTTGAACCTTGCCCATAAGGCTTGAAGAGGAGGAAGATTACGAGGACCTGGCCTTAATCCTATCAATGCAGCCCATTCTTCTTCGATGAAATTGGGGGTTAGGGGGAAGTTAGATATTTTCAGACCGTGTGGATTGGGAAATTATTTTTTTTCAAGGAATTTTTCTATTGAGAGTCGATAATATACTCACATATATTACATATTGATGTTAAAAGTCAAACTCGTGAGTCCATGACCTTCCCTGGGAGGAAGTAATTGCTTCAAATCACTACACTAGTGGGTCCTTTGCTGCTTTTATCTCTTTGTTTCTAGTTATATCAAATAATTAATTAACTCCATGACAAAAAATATCACTGTAAATTGTAATAGCAACAAACCTTGCATATGCAGTGTAAAAAAGGTTGACAAACGATAATTTAAATAACAAGGCATGCCATTGAAATCGTATGGTCACTTTCATATCAATCTATATAAGTCTATTCCAGATGCAGATATCCATTGATAACGATATAAACCAAACCCATAAGTCATAGCCTCTCTAAAGCATAGCTGCATAGGGATAGTGATATCATGCATGTTTAAATTACTCAAAACAAGTTGATTTTGGAAATCTTACTTTGTAATAATGCCAACAGATTCCTTCTAATTGGCCTGACTTTGCAAACCATGACATAATCCACACGCATTGACTCTAATACAATAATGCAAACCCACATGAAAGTGATATCTGCTGAAAAGAAATATACTGGAAAGGAAATTTGAGTCATTTGGTCAGTATTTTAATCTGATCAAAACTCCACCATCAACATGTTCACTGCTCTATGTTGATTGCAAATCTCTTTATGAATCTTTCAAAGTAATCTGGCACCATTGTTTAGATAGTATTATCTCGTACACGTTTCAAATAATAAAAAGATGGTTTTTAAGCAATAAATTTGTTGCTCGAGTAGGTAAGAGCATTCACTCGTGCACTTGAGAGTGATTATGTGTTCGATTCCCCTTCTCGAAATACAACGTGTTTCAAAAAGATAAATGCGTCTTCTACACTTTGAGTAAGATAGTAATAACATATAAGTGATACATATCTAAGATATGATTACGCTTCTTTTTTTGGTTACAAGGAGGCCAAAGCCAAGACGAAACAAGAAGAAAGAACTAACAAATCACAGCCCTCTCAAGGGCCCTTCCTAGCACATCGTCCAATAAGATGTTCGAAATAGAAGTCGGAGCATACTCAAAATTATGAGGTCCAAAAAGTAATTCATACCCCAAATTAACACGGTGGTCAACAACTCTACTTTGCTCCCTATAAACATGAGAAATCTTGCAACTCCAATCACGGGTTAACAGCAACTTGCAATCTTCAATTAGACAAAAAAGGGATGGGATTGGTCAGACACCTTGGCCATCAAAGAAACAACAGATAAAGAGTCGCATTCAACATCAAGGGGTGGGATGTCACCTCAGTCCAAAATGCCGACCGTCTTCAAATTATTAATCAAAATGATCAGATAACTATTATTACAATGAGAACATATCATCATCAGTACTTAAACACTGGAACCACGACATCTAACTTTGAGTTAAATAGGGTGCCACTATATGACTATTATCTTCTTCATCGATTGCAATACTTGACTAACAACAGCATTTCTAGGGTTTAACAGTAAAAAGTTAAGCGTTCCTTGCATTGTTTCCATGTCTCCATTGTAGGGTTTACAAGCACATAACCAACGAAATAGAAACAACAAAAAAGCTATCTGCCTCCCCCTATGCAGGCGAAGGCCATGCATATTTTTTGGCTTAAATTCAAATTTTTTTGGGTCCAATTTCTACTCAATTTTTTGTTTTGTATGTTCTGGAAATAAATTGCTCACATGTTTGTCCTTTAATTCGTGGGAATTGGATGCCTGCCTCTCACTGCAACCGCGTTGACAATTTCTTTTATTCATAGCTCTTTTTATTTATTTATGGAAAGTAAAAGTTTATCCATGAAATAATAAAACTTAGAAGGCTCAAAGGTGTGAACCAAACAAAATAACAAATAAAATAAAAAGTAGGGTCAAAGGTTGCATACTGTACATGTATAAATAATTGCACGTCGCCCCAAAACAAAAGAAAGGGAGGTGCTCGCAGCTCGTGGAATTCCTGATCCACGTGTGTGCCTAGTCCAAAGCACCAAAATAATAGAAACGTCTCTTTTTTGACCCCAAACATTTTAGAAATTAGATTCTCCAATTCCAACAGTTCTCATCAAATATGGTAAGTATGTATGTACGTTCGAAAAGGGGGATTTGAATTTGGTACAAGGGAACCGCGCACCAAACTCAGTTATGCAATATGAGAAATATTTTAGCACCTAAAAAGGAAGAAAAAAGATGGCAATTCCGCTTGCCGATGGAGACTTATCTTTCTAGTCATCTTTCCTTCTTATCTGGTGTCCCTTAAATTGACCAGAAAAATCAAAAGAAGAGGAAATTATACTTCTAGAAAAGGTGACCGGGAGATGTTGTTGCAATGCAGAAAACTGATCTCCCCCCCAATGTCATCCATCCATTTGTCAATTTGAGGGGTAATCCGGGCTCCTCAAACGGGTGCAAAAATAAATACAATCAATATCTCTTTTGGGTTTGTTTCTTTTTGTTAGTATATAATTAATGTCTCTTGCCAACTAAATGACATGCCCCTGTCATAATAATTAAAAAACAATACCAAAAAAATATAATTATAATTTTTTATTTTTTATTTTATGCAATAATTATTAGCAACCCAAATTAAGATGCTTAAATTCTTTGCACCAATTATTTTTATTATTATCATCTTTTAGTATTATATTAGCAATTGGATTGGGTTGGATGCATAAAAGTAAGAGCGTGTGGGGTTGTTTGTAAGTTACTAAAATGTTAGAATATAAGCTTACAACCATGGCGTGTCTGTCAGGTTGATGGCTTATGCTATTTTCACTCACGTCCATTATCTTCTTTCATCTATTCTCCACTTCATAATTTTTATCTAAACCTTATCAAAAAGTCCAAATATATAGGGTTTCCCAAGTTGACCGCATTTAATTCTCCAAGGCCGTGCATATATATATATATATATATATATATATATATATATATATATTGGCTTTGCTCTCTCTCTCCTATCCTAGCCAGGACAGGCAAAGCCAGAGTTTTCTATATAAACAAATATCAACTTCCCAATACTTCTCTCTAGTTGCCAACTTCCATCTGAATCTGGCATATATTTCTCTCACTCATACTCTTAGCATTCTTCCTGATATCAAGCACTCTTAACACACATCATGGTATTTGATCTCTCTCTCTCTCTCTCTCTCTCTCTCATCTTGGTTTTATGTATGGGCTTTTCTAATTGTTCTTTTCCAATTATTGCAGGCCTCTGATATGGAAGGTGTCAAATATGAAGAGGTTGGCCTTTAGTTCTGTTCTGTGCTGGGTTTTGATTTGTTTTTTGGCAAATATTGTTTCTGCGTTTGTGTTCTAAATCAATTCCATTCACTAATTATATATGCAGGAGTTCATCTTAAATTCTCGAGGCTTGAAGCTTTTCACATGCAGATGGCTCCCAAAAAACACCACACCCAAAGCCTTAATCTTCATCTGTCATGGATACGCCATGGAATGCAGCATCACCATGAACAGTGAGTATTAAAATTAATCTTCACATATCTGTATAATTTATTGTATCTTTTCCCATCAAATTTCAACTCCAAACAAAAAAAAAAACCCAACAAGAAAAATATATATAACCCTGATAATTAATTAACAGAGTTTCAAATTGGTTTTTTTTTTACCCAGGTACTGCAATCAGGCTTGCCAGAGCAGGCTTTGCCTTATATGGGATTGACTATGAAGGCCATGGAAAATCAGCAGGCCTTGAAGGCTATGTCAAAAGCTTTGATGATGTAGTGGATGACTGTACCAATCACTTCACAAACATATGTGGTTAGATTTTAGCACTCTATCTCTTCAACTCAATTATTTTTCTTTTTAGTCATTTGGTTGTGTCAAAATTTGTTTGTTGGGTTGTGACTTGTGAATTAACGTGCTGTGGAAAATTCAGAAAGCAGAGAGAACAAAGGAAAAATGAGGTATCTGTTGGGAGAGTCAATGGGAGGAGCCGTGGCTCTGCTGGTGCACAGAAAAAAGCCAAAGTTTTGGGATGGTGCAGTTTTGGTTGCACCTATGTGTAAGGTCTGTTTCTTTTAATTTGTTTTTTTTCTTCTTTTTCTACTTTCTATTTGGAGTTTCTCAAGCCGAGTTTTCTGTTTGCTTTTATATATTTATTTAATCCTCTGTTAATTTGGATTTGGACCCCAACGTAAAGACTACTTCTGTTATTTTATCCTTATATTTTTTTTTTCTTTAAAAATGAATTTGTTGACCAAATCTGTTTGTTGATAATAATATAAATTTATCTAAATCCTAACAATAATTGAATCATTCTAGATTAGCCTCTCTTTTTTCTCGGGCGCTATTATAGTATGAATAATGTTACTCTCATCACGTTTCCATTCAACAATTTTCTTTTTAATTATATAATTTTAACCAACTGAAAGCTGACCCTTCATCCAACTTTCAATTAAAACTACTTTTCTTTTTTGGGTTTTATTTAAAATGACTCAAAATGAAAGTGGTCTGTCCCTTTCGAAGGCACCCTTTTTTCTTGTTCTAATAATACAATTTAGTTAGTGGACTTTACAGATATTGCAACCTAATGATGAAAACTCGAACTAACTCGTTTTGTGGGGTTTTTTTAAAACCATTTTTTATTTACAGATTGCAGATGAATTGAGGCCATCTCCTTTCGTCATCAGTGCTTTGACAAAGCTCTGCAAGTTCATTCCAACCTGGAAAATAATCCCAACAAATGATATCATCGACGTTGCTTTCAAAGTACCCGAGATAAGAGAACAGGTGAAATATCTGCCCTACTTAGTTTGGTGCATGTATATATGATGATCAACTAAATTAGTTGCAGGCCAGTGCTAATAATAATTCTAACTTTATTGCAGATTAGAGAAAACCCCTACTGTTACAAAGGCCGGCCTCGGCTTCAAACCGGCTACGAGCTTTTGAGGGTGAGCTCGGATCTTGAGCAGAGGCTTGAAGAGGTCACCTTGCCATTCCTAGTTTTACATGGGGAAGACGATAAGGTGACAGATAAATCAGTCAGCAAACAGCTTCATGACGTGGCTTCTAGCCAGGACAAGACATTGAAGATGTACCCAAATATGTGGCATGGTCTGCTCTACGGAGAAACACCAGACAACATTGAGATTGTGTTTTCAGACATAATCAGCTGGTTAGAGAACAGAAGTGCTTTTGGCAATTCAAGGTTGGAGGGAGAGTTGAAACGTGGAAATGACGATTTGTCCAAGTAGAAGAAGAAGAAACATGGATATTAGTATTGTTTCTTTCTTGTAAAATTTAAACACCCTTTCACTTGTAAAATTCATTGGACGAAATAACAACAGTTGCCAATAAAAGTAACTTCGCATTGATGCTTCACACTGGCAACGAGTAGAGGGATTTGAACTCGAACTTGACTGCAAGAGTATGTACGCAAATGAACATATAAATACAAGGTATTTGAGTTGAACCCGACAGTGAATATAACGTTTTGAATTTGAAATATTTAATTCTTTTTCCTTCATTCAAATCCAAATTATACATTACTAAAATAGAAGTCGAATCTCACGTCTCAAATAGACTCTCAATGAATTCAAATATCACAGACATCAACAACAATATCTAAGTTCAGCGCCAGATTCCAGAGTGGCTTACTAACAGATACAGAGAAAAGGTAGCATCAATCAATCTTGCTTAACATCGTTCAACTGAGAAGGAAAAAGGGGGAGGAAATCTATTCTGAATAATTACAACAACAAGGAATGCTGTCTAAATGGCTGCAAAGATGCATGTCGCTTGTTACGATATACTTGGCTTAGTCTCAACCATCAGCGTCTGAATTTATTGAATCAGAAACATTCATCCACTCCTGCAATATTAGGAAAAGACAATCACTAGCATGCTTGTCCTGTTAGTGTAACTACAGTCAGCAGCAATCGAAGCAAAATTGACTCGAGAAACTGCACGTCAACCAAATTCTCATTAGTAGCATTCGTCCACTTGAACCTTTCGACAGAACGATGTTATCTGATGTATGCTAAACCCCAAGGTACAGTAAAATTCAGGAAGGTACTTTTGAGCTTGCTCTTCCTTAAATGATCTTATTTCGAATTTCCTCAAGTTTCTTCAGTATCTCTCCAGGAGTTCTATCCAACTCATCCGCAATTTTTCTCTGCAGATCCATAGGCAATGTTGGGAACTGCTCGCACAGATCTCCATCAATCACATCCTGCAAAATTAAAATACTGTCACCACTGATTCAAAATTATTAATTAAGGCTTTCTAACCGAAAAATAAGCTTATCTAAATTAAGACATAGAACAATAAAATTCAAAATATCTCCACATTAATTGCAGATAATTAGAAATAGGCACCAGCTGGATTACCTTAACTGGAAAATAAGCTGATCTATAAGCCATGTGATCTCTACCACACAAGGGCGGATGCTCCTGCCTCATATACATCTCCAGGTGAGAAAAGAAGTCAACATCATCACGAGAGGTGAATGCAAGCAATGCACCCAAGCTACCCATCACTGTCCCATAGATGATGCATTCCCCACCACCTGGAATTAGAGATGCCTTCTGCACACAGCTGACCACATCACCAACATGAAACTGCACTATCTCCTCTACTTTGTTGGGAGCGCCGTTCAACTTCCCCTGCTCCCATTTTATCCTCCCACCTGTTGGATCCTCTTCTATCTCATCTGAAACATCCTGTGGTAACCGCACAAAATAGACATTTCCAAACTTGTCTGCACCTGCCATGGTGTCAAAATCTATATGGTATGACGCTGTAAGCCATCTTGGAACACAATCATCAGCAAAGATATACAACTGATTCTCATCTCGTCTGTACTTGCAGTAGTGAAATGACTGCCAAATAAATTAACATCATAGGAAATATAGTTAGTGCCTTGCGAAGTGAACCAAGAACAGCAAGCCAGAAGAATAAAATTCTGTACGTCATACAAAAATCCACCACAAAAAGCACCTCAAATCAGGTATACCAAAAGTTGATACAGGGATATAAACACAGATTAAAGACTAAGCACCAAACACAGAGTCATCATATGTACCAGTACCTCTGCACCCATTATATATCAGGCAACAAGATGTGTCAATTGCAATTAGTATCTGGACCTCTTAGCCTAAATTTCCGCTATTTGACCATTGCAGAAGATTCTGAATTAAAAACTTTTCTGAGCGTCTATTTACTTATTTACGCTATGCCTCTAAAGGTTAAATAACTTGAGTTTTAGATAATCCATATGAAGAGACACTATGACACAAAATAGGATACTAGCATAACACAGATAAACATGTATCTACAAAGAAAATGTAAGAGTGGGAAGGTACCACAACAGGAGGCACAAGCAAATAACAAGTAAAAGAAATTCTAGATCTGATACAACTACTGAGAAAGAAGAAAGAGATACCTCTTGAATGTCACCTACGTAAATCCTATCACGATAGGTTTGAATAGATATAATGGAGTTGGGAAACAGCTTATTCTCACATTTTCTAAGCAATCTTTTTTTCCCCAAATCATACAGTCTGAGCACTGGTCCTACGCCTGCTAGTAATCTTCCCTGAAACTGGCATAAAGCAAGAGGAACACCATCCACTTGTGTCTTGTGCAAAAGTTCAAGGGACTTTCCATCATCTAGAAATCTATAGATATGAATATACCCTGCCGTTACACTTCTTTTGGGCCAAAACTGCAGTCCCTTTGCTGTACCAACAGCTAAAAGCGTACCATACTCCTTATCGTGGAAATTCACTGTGCATATACTGAATGCAGCTTCATTATCCTGAAGCTCCAGCAGACAAGTTGTAGTTGCTGTCTTGGGGTCAAGAACTCTAATGCAAGAAACCCATTTCTCAGACTCTGCCTTAGGATAGCCATAGTGCTCATCGGAGAGGGGATCATCCTCATTATCACCACCATTTTCCATCTGATCCACATTACCATTTCCATTTTCACCAATTCCTGCAGCCTCAAAGCACTCCTTTTTTGCAGCTTCACGCTCTTCTGCTGTGAATGCTCCTTGATCACTTTCAATAATTACTAATAGCTTTCGTTTGAGTTGAACAACAAACTTTCTGGGAGTGTACCTCAGTGGAACCACAGTTTCGTTAAAGGTTTCTCCTAACCTTTCAATAGTAAAAACCCTCAAAGCATTTCCAGCAACAGCAACTACACCTTCCGCACATTGATCAGATGAAAATGATGCGGCATATTCAAGTGTCTCATAAGATAGGGGTGTTAACAGAAAATGTCCTTGATGAATATAACCTAGCCAGGGCCGACTTGACAAACAAAGCATAGCATGCTTGCCTCTCACACTAACAGAAAATAGCTTCGGAGCTCTTAGTCCTAAGAATCGTGAACGGGAATCAGAAAGCTGACCTGTCACCATATCTACCACTGTCCTGAACAGAATCCCAGTACGTAAACCAGCATTAAGGAAAAGGCTGGCAGGATGATCAGCACCATCCTCCCCACCAATTGATGCCTGAACCTCAAGAAATAGGAGAGATTCTGGAATTGAAGAAACACTTTGCACACTCAGAATCTGCATACAGTCATCAGGATCCAATGACAAAATACGAATAGTGTTGTCATATGAACCAACTGCAAGGAAACGAGATCTCTGTCTCCCTTCAGGTACAGGGGCAATGTCCAGACAAGCTACATCACCAGACATTTCATGCTTCTCCACCTCCATCAATTGACCCGTCATATCAACTTCAAAATATATAAGTTCTCCGCCGCTCAAAGCAATAACCACTTGAAGTCTATTAGAGCCAACCTTGACGATCGTTCTCTTTCCAGGAGTTCTCCATTCATTAATACGTCCATCTTCCCTAATATGCCTAATTCCATTTGGGTGAACTTGCATGAGAGAATCATCACCTATCAAAGAAACTGCAAGTGATGGGGTAGTGTCAAGAAACCCACTGTCGCTAACTTCTTCCACTGTCTCACCAATTGAAAGCACAAGGGTAGCATTTGCAAATGACACCACAATGTATGCGTCAAACTCATCAGATACATTCTTTTTCACTGTCCAGACTGCACTCGGTACACCTGGAAGCTCTGACACAGCCATCTCACTGATAGCTAAACCGGGCCTTAGAATCCTGAGGGATGAACGAGGGCCCCGCCCACAAAGTGTAAATATTTGAGGTGTTTCTTCCTCAAAGAGATTATTGACCTTCATATCCATTATCGGCATTAAGCTCTCAACCTGATCAATCCTAACAAGGTTCTTAAGTCTTCTAGGCTGGAAAAACAAAGGTTGGAAACCTTCTTCAGTTTCCATCAATGTAGCTGAGGAAGACTCCACATCAGGATCTTCGCCTATTGCTCGGAACTGGTACAAAGAGTGATTCCCAAACTCTGACGCAGCAAACAAAAACCCAGATTTTAACACACACATTGAAGTTGTAACTGGAATTGTATCAAAATATTTGATCTTCAATTCTGAGACCTTGTCATTATCATGGTCCAGAGTAACCTTAAATATATCCCCATACTCTGTCTGCAAAAGGAAAAAGAACATTGACTTCTGCTTGTGCATAGCTGCTGAAACTATAAGAACCCCACGCTCAGCTGGCAAATCTGCACGCCTGGGAATCACGGCCCTAAGATCCGGTTTATCCTGATTCTTGTAAATCACAAAATTTTCCGCACAGACCAATACGCCACTTGGCCCATCCCCACCTCCAGGAACTGTGACCAGTAAATTTGCACCATTATCAACCTGATCCGACCACTTCCTAGAGACATGGTTAAGCCCAAGGTCGAGCTCGTAGAAAGTCAAATGCTTCTGTGCCTCGTTTGCCGCCTGCCCAGTAGAGTCCTGATCAGCTTCCGAATAATCCAACTCAATGGCAGCAAATATGGGGTTATCAAACCCACAATCAACCCCACAAATCGAATACACTATCGTATGCGACTTGTGGGCCTCCAAGGGGGATGATATAGTTAACCTTGCAGATGTATCCCTATTCAAAACGTAAACAAGCTTCTGCTTTTCACAGGCCCCAACCATAACAGCCCTCCCCTTGGGGTCAATGGCCAAATACTGGCCCGGAACTATCCGGCGACAACCCGACTTACCGAAAGTTTCTTGATGGACTTTATCAAAGACATTCTTTTCCTTGTTATACTCAAGAATTACTATTCGACCCGAATCGGACCCAACAACAATATAGTCTTTCTGAGAACCAGTGAGCCTAAACTGAGCTAAAGACCTAATGACGCCAAAAATTTCAACAGAGAGTAGAGTCTGGATCTTACCATTTTCGTCGGGTCGAATAAGTTCGAGAACTTTGCCTCTGGCGACGACAATCTCTTGGGCCTTTCCGCCGGAGAAATTGCCATTGATGGCACAGACTATGCCCGTCGCTCGCTGAAGAGTGAGGCTGTAAAGATACATGGCAGAGGAATTTGGGGTTTCACAGAGTGCAATTTAGGGTTTTGGAGAGTGGTGAAGTAGAGTTAGGACCTTGCGAGGTTTAGGCCCCTTTTATTTTAGGGTTTTGAAAATTAAGTTAAAGACTGAAACTGTGGTAAAGATATCGGAATGTGTTTATATAGATAAATTAAAGAAGACCCGCACTCCGCAGAATAAAATCCCTCCCTTAACGAAAAGTCTAATTTAAATGTTGTCCAATTGTTCAAAAAATAACTGTCCAAAAAAAAAAAAAAAAGAGTAAATTTTTTAAAAGGGTTTCTCTGTTATTGATATTTTTTTTTTTAAAAAAAACCGCATACAACCACGCGGCTATACTATATGTGCATAGACTGCATGTCAAAAATAGTAAAGCCGCGCGGCTATACTCTCTTTGAAAAAATATTAGAAAACCTAGTATATAGCGGCTATACTGTTTAAAAAAAATAAAAAAAGAGACAAATTAAAAACAGCATATAGCCGGGTGGCTATACTATGTATATATATTAAAAAAAGGACCCGACTAGCGCCTAGGCGCCACGTGTCAAAACAGTACGGCCGGCCGGCTATACGCTTTTAAAAAAATATTAATAAACCCTGGCTGTATTATTTTTTTTAAAAAAAACCAGAGTATAGCCGCGCGGCTATACTATTTATATATGATTAAAAAAAAAAAAGTCCAGCCTTGCGCCACGCTCGACAGAATAAATATCCCTTCCTTTTTACGAAAAGTGAAATTTAAATGTTGTCCAATTGTTCAAAAAATAACTGTAAAAATCTTTGTTATTGACAAATTTTGGGGTATGGAATCGTTCTCTAATACATGAGACAATTGTCTAATTTAATGGATTAAGTATCAATATAGTTAAAACATGATAGTTAGTTCAGTTTAATTGGTATTACTTTCTACTTTTGACCACGGATTGGCTTTAATTATCTATTAAGTAGTGATGAGTAGCTTATAATACTTATGAATAAATTAGTGCAGACCCACACACGGGTGGCTTTTCCATTTCACATCTAACTAATTCCAATTACCCACCCCATGTATACCAAATCCACTAATGTCTCCTCCTCTTATAGATGAATAAACTACCAACAAGGTAGATAGAGACACAATCTCAATAATGAAAATGGATAATCACCCTTCCATGCTAACCATGGCCTGCTTCCTCCTCCTAGTCACTACCACCACGAAACAATCGTCTGCGGTGGCCGCTCGAAGCCTAGACAATTCAACCCCAACGCACCCTCACCACAACCATCACGAAATCACATTCCTAATGCGAGATGTGCTTAATGTGACTCACCCCTCATCCAAGTCCAAACCTGCAACCACTAAAGTGACTAGTCAGCTGCCCTTCTCAAAGCCATTAGGCCTGTTTCCTCCAAATGGAGGAGTCCCCCTCCCTGAAACGAACCCCACTACACAAACCCTAGATTTACCCGGCATCGGACTATTTTTCCCTGCTAGGGCAACACTTCAAGAACTGGAGTTTGGGATTGTAACCCTGATTGATGAGGACATGTTTGAAAGTTCAGGGTTTTATGGCTCACAAGTGATTGGAAAAGCACAAGGGATATATGTTGCAAGCTCTGAAGATGGTAGCAGTCACATGATGGCCTTGACTGCACATTTTGCTGATAGTGAATTTAAGGATGGATTAAGATTCTTCGGGGTGCATCGGACGGATGTGCACGAAGGGTCTCATATTGCTGTAATTGGTGGCATTGGGAAGTATGCGGGTGCAAATGGCTATGCAACAGTTAAGGCAGAAAATGCAAGGGAAGAAGGCAACAAGCTTCTTAGGCTCAAAGTTTATCTCAGCTAGTACTAGTAGGAACCTTGTTAGGCAAAAGTCACGCAGATCATATATATAAGATCATTAAATTGTTCTTTTTCTCAGAGAACTGTTATAATTGTAGATTTCTGGTTTGTCAGATTTCTAAGAACCTTACAAAAAGACATCCTTTCAATTATGAAGCGACAACTTCTTTTTTCCTAATGAATTTGGTTTTGTAATTGCCTGAGCTGTATTTGGGTCTATAAAGGATCTTACTTCTTTTTGGTGGATGAAAAAGGTCGAGCAGATTTGTGAACAGATTAAATATGAGATGTTGGAACCTAAGCAGGCAAAGTTTACTTGGCCACCCAATTTTTGCTCCAATGAATTTCAATGCAAAATCCATGGGGTAATCAAAATAATAACTAAATTATTTGCTTGTCACACTAAATTATAGTGCCTGATGCTATCAAGGAACTTGTGCAGTTTTCTGTCCAATTATGACACCAGATGGTGAACAATGACCTAGTTTCAAACTTTGGAACAGCCTTATACAAATTGAAAGAACTTGATTACGATTTAAACTCCTTTTAATTTGATGAACAAGTCTACCAAAACTCCACTTGACACAACCTGATATTGTAACACAATGAATTTGATGCAGGCCTTGTGGCTGAAAGAATCAGTAGAATTACCACTCTGGAAAGAACACAGACGGGTTTCGTTTTGTGCAGCGTATGATTATGCTATGGACGCTGAATAACCTTTCGTTACAAACAATTTCCAGGTTCCAAAGAATCACATTCCCTAATTCTGAAGACAGAAACCAAAAATTTATGGAATGGAAGGAGCTGGTTTTGACTCCCACCTGCCACAGACATGTTGTGACAGAAGATTATACACATACATAGTTTTTTCCAGACCTGAAATGGTATGTGTTTACTGTTTTACCATTTGCATATGGTATGGTTTTACTGTAAATGATCTCTGTGTAAATCTGCACTAGTTTATCACTCAGGTCATGCCAAAACTAGAGGCTGTAGTGGATAGCACCTAATCATTCTCATACCAATACCATCTTAAGTTCTTAACTACTAAAAAAACAAGTACCAATTCCATTTGATATGGGAGTTGGTTTTCCAACCAAAGACACCCTGCAAAATAAAGGGTGCAACAACTCCATCACTTTAAGAGACTCTAGGAAACTATATATATCACAACACAAACCATTTCATTCATCAAACACAACTCACTGAAATCCAATACATTCTCTCAAGAGCCAAGACTTGATACAATTCATTCCTTCAAAATCCATTGAAAATGGCCAAGTCTCTTTTATCCACCTCCAAGCCACTCAAGGCCACACTTTACATATTGGTCCTAGCCATCATCCTTGGATATGCCAACTCAGCTAGGATCCTTGATGAGGCACTTCCTAAAGCATCCAATCCTCTCCCAACACCTGTCCCTACCTCAAATCCTCAGACAAATCCCACTACCTCATTGCCAAGTGGCCAAATCCCCGCCATCGCCCCCGCAACCACAACCGTTGATGACACGGAGGATGATGCTGACTCGCCAATTCCAGAGACTGATGTGGCACCACCAGTAGTTCCTCCTGTCACCACTGTACCAGAAGCTGACAAACCACAACCCGAGACTGAGGAACCTACCACCGTGCCAGCACCCATTCCTGACGTGGCCCCTGTTGCTGGGGCGGCACCCGGTGTAGGTCCTGCTGTCACATCACCAAGTACCCCAATCCCAGTCCCCACACCCGTGGCAGGTCCTATCCCCACATCACCAACTGGGCCGAACCCAACAGCCGCCGCCGCAGGCTCCACCGTGGCAAAACCAGGCGCCGAAAACCCACATTTGTCCTTCTTCATGCACGACATTCTAGGAGGATCACACCCATCAGTCAGAGTGGTCACTGGCCTGGTAGCCAACACAGTTTTCAACGCCCCTTTCTCCAAGGCCAACAACAACATCTTCCCAGTCAGCGGGGGGACCCCGTTGACCAACAACAACTTAAACGGCTTCCTCGATAACAACAAGAACAACATCCCAAGCATCGCAGGCCTCACCGGCCTCACCAACTCACAGAGCAGCACAGTGATCCAGAACAGCGGCAACAACAACGTTGTCAGTGGCGGCAGCAACCAACCCTTCGTCACGGCAGGCCAGCTGCCGACTGGAGCCACTCTCCAGAAGCTTATGTTTGGCTCGGTGACGGTGATCGACGACGAGCTGACCGAAGGACACGAGCTGGGTTCTGCCGTGCTTGGAAAGGCACAAGGTTTTTACTTGGCAAGCTCGTTGGACGGGAACAGCCACACCATGGCTTTCACCGTGTTGTTGCATGGCGAACATGGCGCACATGATGAGGTGGAGGACACCATAAGCTTGTTTGGGGTCCACCGTACTGCCTCCCCTGTTTCTCACATTGCTGTGATTGGTGGGACCGGGAAGTACGAGATGGCTACTGGGTATGCGGCCATTGAGAGCCTTCATCAGGAGGACCAGCACACGACTGATGGCGTGGACACTATAATGCAGATCAGTGTTTACCTCTCTGAATAGTTGGGTTTGTTTGTGGGAGTTTTATTTAGCAGTTGCCTGTTGTGAGCTTGAAAATGTCAATGTGTAATTTGATGTATCTTTTTAATGTATCTTTAATTGAATGAAAAATGAAAACTTTCTGTTAAAAAGTTCTGGGTTTTCTATCTTATGATTCTTATCCGACTTTGTTTCTTGCTTATTTAAACCAAGATCAAAGTGAATGTGCAGGGACCCTGTTTTTCTTTGATCCAAAGCTGAATCCCACCATGGGATTTGGTCTATAACCCAACAGTTGATGTTTTTCAATTGCATAATATGAATTAGCTCCTCTGCATTTGTGGTTCAAATTGACAAATGGAGAACAGAGATTTGTTTGAATTACAAGGTAGTTGTTTGATGGGAGAAATGAATTGGTGATGCAAAGCCAGGCGCAAAGCCCTGCAAAGGTTAAACATAATCTGAGATTCTAGACCACGCTAAGTTCTCCCTTTTGATCATTGATAAATTTGATATGAACTGTTTTTTCTGTTCTAAAAAGTTAAGAATATTTCTTCATCTTGGTCAAGAAAGCCTGCACAGGATTTGTTTTTTCATAATTGCAGCCCTCGACAATGTTGCTGGACCAACATTTGATATTGAAATTTTGTTATAAGATTCGTAAGATTCAGCCCTCGTAGCACCCTTTAAGCGTTTGTTGTTTTGTGAACGTTGCGAATCCCACATCGGCTGAACCAAACAAGTAGGGAAGTGAATGGGCCTATAAAATAAGAAACAAGAGACGAGAACAAGCATACCTTTCTCGGCCTTTTGGCTAAGATCAAGTGTAGTATCTGTTCTTATCAGTTTAATATCTGATACGTGGGCCAATGGCCCACACGATATTAAATTAATTTCTTTAGGGGGAGGGCCCACTACGGTAGCTTGCTACTGGGGTTCTCGCGCGTCGCCCAAGCGTTGCACTATTGCATGGGCCTGGCGCACCCCACCAAATCTAGTTTAAAATTGGCTTGGTAAATATGCTAAGGTAAAAAGATTTCCGAAATAAAATGCAATCTATTTTTCTGTGAAGTCAAATTCAAATTACAGAGCAAATTTTTATTGCTCGTTTCGGGACTTCAAAACAGACTTGAAAGACAAATGTTCTCTCAATCAATCATAGTAATTAGTAAGTGAGATAAACTGTGAATTGCAGCAGAGTCTCTGCACCATCAGTTTGCTGATTGGAAGCAGGGAAGGTCTTGACCATGGCAAAACCTTTGGCATTCACATACTTGCCAGTGCCACCCATGATGGCCAAATGAGACTCCGATACAGCCGTCCGATGAACCCCAAAGAAGCTCAGGCTATCGGCGTAGCTCCCGCTTTCGAACATAGCCGTGAACCCCATAGTCTGGCTGGTACCATCTTCAGAGCTCACCACATAGAAACCTTGTGCCTTCCCAACCAAACCAGAGCTAAGCTCATGCCCTTCAGTCAGCTCATCGTCAAACACACTCATGGTGCCAAACATGAGATTTTGGAGGACGGAGCCTGGCTGGAGCTGTCCACCGTTTATCGGGAAATTTCCGCCATTGATCCCGTTGTTTTGTGCCACATTTGATGTTGTTCCACTTAGCCCTGTGAGAAAAGGGATGTTGTTGTTGTTTATAAGACCATTGTTGTTGTTGTTCTGGGGTACCCCGTTGTTGAAAGGTAGGACTGCCCCATTGGGTTTGGCAAATGGCAGTTGGCCATTGGCTGCAGGGCTGTTGACTATCCCGGTCATGGCTCGAGCCGTGGGGTTCGATCCTCCGAGGATGTCGTGCATAAAGAAGATTAAGGTATGTTGATCAGCAACATTAGCATTGATGATAGGTGTCTCGTCTGTATTGGACGCCACTGGAGGGACTACAGGAACTGGTAGCTGCTCCTCCTCGAGAGTTCGTGCTGATGTGGCAGAGAAAATGGTGAGTGTGAGAAAGAGTAGGTAGGCTGTGTCAGAGAAAATTTTGTGAGCTTCCATTTGATTAAGAGAGGGGACTAAAATATGGGAGTTGAAATATTTTGTTCTTTCTGTTTTGGGTTATGGATTAAGGGTGTTGTGCTTGTGTGGATGTATGTATAGATTGAGATTTTGAAAGGAGTTGGTCAGATGGAGTTGGTGTTAATCTTTCCTGTTTAGTGTTTTGGTTTAGGCGCCTAAAGTTTGACTCTAAGAAGTAAAGACCCTAAAGTGAAGAGGAATGGTTTAGATATGGACAGAGGTTTAGGTCACCTAAGAAAGATCCTTGCTTTCATAAGGCTTGGAATCTTTGATATACCCTAGCAATTAGCTTTAAAAGAAGATTTCTAGTCTTTCCTTTTTTCTTTTTCTTCCAAACTTAATCACAAGGCAGCTAGTTCTATAATTTCTATTTTACAAGCTCCGTTTGAGATTTGGTGGGATATAAACTAGGAAGTGTAGAAGTTGTTTAGCTAAAAAAATGCTGGTGTTGAATGATTTAAACATAAGCATAGACAGATCCATAATGGAATGCCTTCTATCTGGACAATGCTTGACACCAAATCTGTTGAGCAAGTAACCAGTTTTCGCTTAACTAGAGACAACTGCAAACTACTGAATTAGAGAGAGAAGCTCAAATCGCACCACATCTTAATTTCTCTCATGTATGAAAATTTTGAGTCAATACATATATCGTTTTCAAACCCTTTCACTTGATCAACACTGTTGCTACATATACATAAATATCTTTGCCTAACTTGTACACAAAATTATTCTACCAAAAAAATAATCACTAGTGTTTAAGAACTCTCCGAGCTAACAAACTCCGTTAGAAGCTCATCAAACAAGAATCTCTCTATTTCTGTACCAATACTATCAATATCATCTCCTAAGTCTAACTCCATTTCGCTTCCTAGCACCTTTTCTGCCAAGACATTTCTTGTTTCCTTCTCTTTGCTAACAAGCAACACCCACAAATCTTCCTCTATCATATCCTGACCTGCCCTGGATCTAATCCTTCTTGATACAGGCTTTGTCCATGCGGGAACACCCATACATGGCTGGAGAATCTCCATTAGCCCTGCATCTATACGGTCAAACAATAGCCTCCTGTCTGACCTTTTCCATGCCATTTGATCACCAAACTTCTTCTCTAGGGTCTCAAAGACAGAAAGGCTTACTGGCCATTCCGGAGAGTGCCAGGTACCAAAGTCCATGGTTGAGTGCCTATCATATAAACCTATCTCTGATAACACATCAACAAGGTAGGAAAAGTCTCTACTTTCTTCAACTCTGAACAGTCTCATTAAATCTTCATTTTCTCTGTAATTGCTTGCAGATCCTTCATTAGTATCATCATCACTTGAGACAACTCCAGATCCTTCCGAGTATGTATCGGAGTACTCTGATTTCAAAAATGCGAGTTGCATATAGAAGTTTAGTACGGAAATATATTGCAAATCAAATCATCTTCAAAAGCATGAACAAATAAAATTAAGTTGATATTTTAGATATAGATCTTCTAGTCAACTCACCACTGATGTCAACATTGAGCTCTCCCAGGTATTCTGGTGTAGGTGACCTCTCTCCTCTAAATGGTGGTTCCAGAACTGAAACTGGACTAGGCTGATAAGCCTCCTCCAAGCTCACCATACAATCCGGCTGTGTGGTGGAGCAGTGCAAAAGAAAAGAACTTTCTTTGTAGGATGTTTCCTGCAATTTTACAATAGTTTAGAAGAAAGTGTCGCAGGACAGTACTGATATCACGAAAAACCAAGCAACGAGTAATTTATTTTTCTTAAAGATATGGATTATCACGGTAAACTGATACAATAAACAAACCATATAGAAAAAGCTTTGACCAAATAAAGAATACGGAAGGGGCATTGGGAGGGTAGAACTATCACCACTGTGCAGCCCAGCAATATGGACAAAGGACTACCTATATTCTAAAGAAAGAAACACCAAACCTGTTGAACTGAAGTATCAGTGACATGACGGAAAGAATCATCGTTTTTGTCTACAGAGATGCAGGCTCTGGCTCCAGATTGCCACTTCTCAGAATTTCTTGAAGCCTTTTCTACTGCGTGATTGCCTTTTGATTCCAGGCCAGGAAAAGATTGGAATTTCTTACAGATGGATCTCAACTTTATAGGTCTAAAACCATCATTCTGGTTGAATCTGTACTCCCTTGACTTATGCTGCCCCAATTTAATAGACCCTTTCCTCCTGAGATTCCACTCATTGCAAAGAGTTTCATATTTATCTTGCTGTGTTCTAAACTTACTAAGGTCTAGGTTTTTAATGTCACGCGTAACAAGCTTTCTTTTTGGTTGAAAATGCCTACCAAGCTTGTAATCCAATTTTCTTGGCCCTGTTTTGTGGCCAGGCATGGAAAGCAAATTCCCAAGGGTAGTGCCTCTGCCAGCCATTCCTACTTCTTCACACTCTTTAGTCATCTTCCCTTGTTCTGAAAGCTGCTTCCTGGCTTCCTTGGCTACATATGACTCATCTGAATAAGAAAAGGACTGCTCTCTCAAGGAAAGAGGCCTCATCGATTCAGATTCCACTACAATGGAGTTGCAACCTCTGGATCCTAACCATGACACCTTTGTATCAATGTTGGTTTTGTTGCACCCAGTATCTATGCCAAGCTTCCCCTTTATTTCCCTAGAAGCTTTACACCTTAAGCTTATTGGTTCCATGTCATATGCCAAGTTCTTCCTTTTTTTCACTGGAACATGTATTTTCCCACTATCAAGACTAGAAAACTCCGTGCACTTGCTATCACTGGAATGAGAAACATCAAGGGAACTCAAAGAAGGGAAACATCTTGCAGAATTCTCAGCCTTTCCGTGCTTCGGTTTCAAAACAACAATTCTAGTAAGGGGAGAGCATCCTTCTTTGTTTAACTCCAATTGAGATCTTGAAAACTTACGTAAATTATAAAGACCAGTTTCTCCAAGGGATTCTGCACCAATTCCACTCTCAAGTTTTTGAAGTAGAGTAACATTTGGCTGCTCATGTTTCCTCCCTGATTTCCTAACATTTCCAGTGCCAGAAGTACATGATGACTTAGAGACTGTTGTGTTCCCAAATAGTGAGTTAGAAGGGGAAACTTGCAGATTATCCAGATGCTTGTTAAACAAAGAATTGCCCCCTGGGAGACATTTCGGGAAATGATCATCCTCATAATCCATCATTTCTGGTGATACTTGGAATTCGTTCTGCATTGTAAATTCCATCTTTGCTTCTGAGAAACCTGTGTATGTTTTTCCCTTTTGAACAGCCAGGTTATCAAGCTTATCTGCTTTTAAAGTCTCTACTACTTCAAAAACATCTTTAAATTCTTTCGAGTCTACTTTCAACCTGAACGAATGACGCTTCTCTCTGACACCAATGGAAGCAACTTTCTGTAGGTAATTATCAGACAGCACTCTTCTTTGTTTTTGGACAGGTGGCTGAGGGGGAGATTCATCTTCAAGACCCATTAAATTTGCTATAACACTCGGTGTACCTGGTGCAGATTCCATTTCTGTCAAGGATTCTTTGATCTATACAGGCACTGTGTGCACTTTACTTTCTAGTAAATGCAAGAATGTATCTGCACAAAATCAGAGAATGCTTGCTTGGTGAAGAAGGGAAAAGAATATAACACAAATATCCCAAGGATTTATTTATTTTTGAAATCCGTACAAGAATAAAGCAAATAGCAAATGGTAAAAATTGGAGGATTTCCAGCTTTCTGGACCTCCCTGTTGCCTGCAAATGATTCTACAATACTTCAGTGAATATGCAATAGGATTGTAAACATAAACAAAAACCAAATCAAATAAATAAACCAAATTACAAAGCGTTAACACCACAAAGAAAAACACTTTGATGAGAGGAAAAAAAGGCTATTTTTCTCTTCCAGATAATACCTTTCCAATCATTTTGAAAACAAAAAAGAAAAGGGCACACCTTATAAAACCCAAAAACAACAAAAAGAAAAAAGATTCAGTGAACCCCATTTGAGACGTCCAAGCATCTATACGATCATTAAACGAATTTCTTGAGACCTAGTAGATACAGAACAATAAAGTTTGAAGCAGAGACCAAATTATAACACTTCTTTTGGTATGCAATCATCGGAACAACAAAGAAACAAGCTTAAGTAAATTAAGTAAATGGAACACAACATCATCATTGCAATTTTGGACCTGTAAACTTCAAAACGCACACTGCCATAATATGATATGATCATAGCAACTACAACAACAACAACCTCAACTTTGAAACAAAAGACAAAACTAAATCATTTAGATGCCACCATGCCACCATCACAAAGCAATAAGCATCACTACGAAAATCCATTGAAAACAAAACCATCTTTGACAAAACCACACGCAATATCACTCTGTTAATAAAACCCATGAATAAGAAAAACCCCATAAAATCAAAACCCATGAATTAATATGAGGCTCAAAGGCTTACCTTTCTAATATTGGTCAGGTACGCGTAATTTAATTCCTCCACCAAAAGCAACAATCTTTATACAACTCGCTTCATTTTTAGATTATAATTTAATGAAGTAATAACTTCAGCAGCCACATTCTGGGTTTTCGATTATAAATCAACCAAGAAAATGACACGACGGTATATCCGCAAATCTGGGTCAACAAAATAATTTTTTAAAAACAAAGTCAAATGTGTAGCAAATTTTGCATTTTTGGGCACGGAAATGGTTGAAGCATCAAATCTGGGACATGGGTTTTGGATTTAATCCTTGGATCAACAAATGAAAAGAAGAATCAGAGTCTTGGGCTCTGAAGAAAACGAGAAATGATTGGGACTGTGGAAGAAAACAGAGAGGCAAAGGTGGCGTTGTTTGGCTTTGGCTTTGGCTTTGGCTTTCGTGGGGGGTGGGGATCGTTTTTTTGTATTTGTTATTATTTAATTGTCGTGCTTGCGTAACTCCCGCCACAAGGATATGGTTTTTTATGAGGATTTGATGAGAGCTTTCAAACTTTTACTAAGAGCAGGCATGGAGGATCTGTGACTGTGTGGGTTGAAATTGTAGCAAAATAGGGGGTGGAAATAGAGGAAATATTTGTACATATATTCGGTAAGTCCAATGCATATGATTGCCTGGGAAATTTGGTTTTGAGGTTTGACTTTTATAGGGTCTAGGGCCTATGCCGTCAGGTGCTCCTGGGTTTTTGGAGATTGGGGAAAAAGTGGGTTGGGTTTTTAACTGGGTAGCTATAAGGCTTGGACCTGCTAGTTGTGGAACAAAATTAGGTCCCAACTAAGCCATCTTAAAATAAAAATTGATATGGGCTTGACCAGCTGTAGGTCAAAGTATAATGTACGTCAACTATATTATCTATCTCTATATATTAAGTAAAAGACAGAGAATGATGAAATATTCAAAATATCAGAAAATATTTTTAGTTAATACAAATATTAAGAATTAAAATTATTAATTAAATGAGTATAATATGATAAATTCACACTTTTTCGTATTAGAAAAATTAAAATTAAAAGAAAAATCAAATAATGAATTCTATTTTTATGGAACAGAACTACCCATTATTTTTTTTAATTCTAAAATAAATTAAAATTTTTTTTTTTAAAAAAAGCCTCTCGCAAGCGCTGAAGCGCGTGCGGAGAGACTAGTACTTTGAATGTACAATTTTAGGTCAACCATGTGCAAGAATTCTATAGTGAGAGCCTTGCATGATACATTAGCATGGACGCTGTTAGGTCAATTGCATGATAAAGTAAGGTTACCTTGTGCTTAGATTTAGAAGATGACATTTAAGGGGTGGATAAGATACATATTTATAAATGATGAGTTACATGTATGGGAGGAATTTTAAATAGAAAAATTATTGAGAAGAAGTATAGTCGAATTCTTACCGTCAGTATAGAGTAAATCCTCATACATATTCAAGGAATTACTCAGTTATTAAAGCGTTCAACGTGGCTTTCGAGGTCATTTATCATTTTTGAGAAATACTTGTGTGAAACATGGATAACATTTTTTTTTTATCCTCGATCAATTACGACATGCCACCCGTGACAACTTTTCAATGTGACAACTTTTCAATATGACAATTTGTGATTGATTGAAAATAGCAAAATAATATATTTCTAATTCACACAAGTTTTTTTTTTCTTCCTATTCTCCCATATGGACAAAAGTATCCATTGAACATTAAAACGTGAGTGAGTGGTGGCCCTAAATTATTTGAAAAAGGAATGACAATATGATAGTAGGCAATATCATAATCATATCATATAAAAAGTTGGTTCCTTGGGAGTGAGCATTCGTATATGCTTTATCAAAAGTAAGAAATCAGGAAGATTTAGTCACTTCCATATATGACTTTTTAAATAATATTGGGGAGAAATATGTGGTAGAAATTGGATCGATTAGAAATGCAAACAAATGATTCTATAAAATATGTTGACAAGTAAATAATCCAAAGGCTGGCTTGGATGGACCATCCATTACGTATGTTGCTCAACATTATTGTACTTAAGCTATTGCTATTATTAGATATTCTCACATAAAGGAAAAAAAGCTTATACTTCAAAGATTAGGACAACATGCAAAAAAATCCCATGTCATTTAAATCTGCCATTTATCTATTTTTCATATAATATTCATAAAGTGGAAATAATTTTTTTTTAATTTCTTTTAATTTACTAGTTTAAATAACCCTTTGTTTGGATAAGAGAAAATAACTCGGAATTTAACTAAAGGTCAGGAATTTAAGAGGAGATATTGACAATTCCCTTGTTTAACAACTTAAGCACAGAATTTATTAAATGACGCGCGAAAAAAATTATGGAAATTGGGGCGTCATTTCGCAATTTCCATAATGCTATTTACAAAATTTGACATACATAAGTTCAAATATTGAAATCTTCAATTGCCAGAAATTGAAATGATGAAAATCTAAATTCCGTCATTTTAGAATTCTATGTAATTTTCAATTCCTTCATCCAAACCAAACGGAGGATAAAAGTTTTAAAAAAAAATTACATTGGGAGAATATTGTTATGTATTTGGTTAGAAATTAAATTTCATCTAGAAATCTTTAATAAAAAAAGAAAAAGAAAAAAAAGGACATTCGGGTGACTGGAAAAAAAAAAAGGTGAGTGAAACTAGGGCCACCTTATGAATGTAGCCAATGTTCAGACCATGTTCATAAAAAAGAAAAAACCATTTTTACGTTTTCTTTTTTAGCTGCAAATTTATGTTAATATAATTTGCTTTGGAGGTTCCCTTAAAAAAAAAAAATTTGCTTTCGAGGAGGTTCCACAATCTGTGGTTGACTGCTTGACACATAATCGACTGCTTGAAAAATTGCTTTTAATGGACAAATCGAATGTCGTTGCCAATCTGAAGGTTGCAGGTGGAGAATTCATTTCTTAATTAATGTTAATTTAGCCAATCACATTTCTTAAATAATTTGCCTTGAAAATATTAAAAGTCCTTTTTCTTTATTTACAAGTACAAAAAAGAAGAAGTATTTGATCTCAATAGTCAAAACCGACCAATGCGTTAATAAATACTCACAACTGCCTCGCCTCTTCCAGAACATAGCCCATTTAGCTTTCAATTTGCGTATATTCTACTCTCTCACTCTCCTCTGCTTATCACAATGGCTCTTGAGATTGCTGTCAAGGCTGCCGTTGGTGCCCCTGATGTTCTTGGCGACTGTGAGCTCACATTTCTCCTACCTATTTTTCTTCGATTTTCTTTCTGGGTTTTGATTCAGTTTTGTTAATTCGGCAAATTTTTGTTTTTGGGTTGATTGATAGGCCCTTTCTGCCAAAGGGTTCTTCTAACGTTGGAGGAGAAGAAAGTACCTTACAAGTTTCACCTCATCAGTTTCAGCGACAAACCCAAATGGTATTTTTCTATGTTCTAAATTTTTAAGCCAATAACCGCATGCACGCAGCGATTCAAATGTTTGATTTTGATTTTAATGGCTTGTGATGTGTTGTTTGGAGGGTTTGAGCAAATGGGTTTGTGGTTGATGTTGATGCTTTGTAGGTTTACCGAAGTGAATCCAGAGGGAAAGGTGCCTGTGGTGAAGTTCGATGACAAATGGGTGGCTGATTCTGATGTGATTGTTGGGATTATTGAGGAAAAATACCCTGAACCTTCTCTCAAAACTCCTCCTGAATTTGCTTCTGTGTATGATCTCTCTCTCTCTCTCTCTCGCTCTCTCTCTCTCTCTCTCAAACACATTTGGAACATACTTGTTCTCATGGATATTGTTATTTATTTGCAACTGTAGCCTCTTTTATCCTGTTGTATTACTTTGATTTAATTGATGTGTTTTGCCCTGGAAACTCCTGAGCAGTAACCTTTTAAGTGATTTATCTTTAATTTTCTTTCTTTTAGGTTGTCAAAAAGCAAACTAACTTTTATTGATATGTCCTATTGGGTTGTTACGGTTTTCTTGACTGGAATTTGTGAAGTTCCCTTTGTTTCTGAATATTTTTGGACTTTTTTTTTTGTGAATTTTCAGGGGATCAAAGATATTTGGTTCATTCGTGACATTTGTGAAGAGTAAGGATCCCAGTGATGGGTCAGAACAGGCTTTGGTTAATGAGCTGAAGGCATTGGATGAGCATCTTAAGGCGCATGTATGTGTGTTTATATAAAGAAAAAACACTCTTTTTCTGTCTAAAAAAGTTGTGTTCTTTGTATTTGCTTTGGAATATGCCGTAATATGTTTTGGATGAAAACAGGGTCCATATATTGCTGGGGAGAAGATCACTGCCGCAGATCTAAGCTTGGCACCAAAACTGTTCCATCTCAAGGTGGCCCTTGGCCATTTCAAGAAGTGGACTGTTCCTGAAGACTTGACCAGTTACTATAAGTACACTGAGGTATGCGGTTCTCATGCATGATGTTGCCTACTTGGAGCAGTATATTTTATGTGTTTCAGTAAATAGTTGTTTGGCATGTATGTTTTATAAGTGGGAGATAATTTGCCTCAGTAAGTTGAAGCTCCTTTAGATTATTGGCTACATGGTTGTTCATCTTTTAACTATGTGATCATTGCTTGCCAGCCTAATCATTGCAATAAGTTCCTGCTTAGTGAGGTTTGGTGGTTAATCAAATTGTCTAGAAACTGTGCTTCTGAAGTCAGGCACCATGAGATTAGACGCAGTGCTAATCTCTTCTCCCTTCAGCACACCACCTGTGTGTGAGAAGTCTGCAATTTTGGGAAAGTTTGTTCACTGGCATGTGTCTGAGTCTCTGGTTGTGCACGTTGATGCATTGCATCATTCTCAGTGCAATGCTATTTTCTGTAAGAATCATAACTGACATTCCTCGTAAGGGCTTGCCTGTGACCGGCATTGGTGGTATGGTACGAGATCAATTGAATTTTATTTTGGTGGATGTACAGTAAACTTTGTATATGAACCTTTCAAGTACTCACAGTATCAATGTTAAGTGCATTTAGTCTGTTGTCCAAATAGTGGAGATGGAAATCTCTCTCTCTCTCTCTCTCTCTCTCTCTCTCTCTCTCTCTCTCTCTCTCTCTCTCTGCATGTACAATGTGCACTTTTGATTTTCTAATTATAATCTATGTTTCCTATTGCAGCTGCTTTTCTCAAAGGAATCTTTTGTGAAGACCAAAACTGAAGAGAAATATGTGATTGCCGGCTGGGAGTCGAAGGTCAATCCATGAAATAGTTATAGATTATGAGGTCATGTCAAGTTTAGCTATGTAATGGGTGAGACGCATGCATGTCAGATGTGGATTCTTAAGTTGACTTGGGTTATTCCAATGTGAAATAAAATAAATGTATTAATCTAAATCTATTATTAGCTTTGGTATCTGTTATTACTTGGTTATGCTGATTATGTTCTGTCATTTTCATCTTTTAATTTTTCTCAGGGGAGTTACAAGATCCTTTGTGGTAAAACGCACCCCCGTTAGGTGCAATATTAAGCATTGAAATACAGTAATTATTGTGGTAAAACGCGGTTATGGATGCTTAAACATGAAGGAAGTTGCAATTTCATCCCAAAATCAATTGGAAATGAGGGAAGTAGTCCAGCACCTTATAATTTTTGCAAGGTTTTCTAACTTTTCAATATGAAATATGCATGTGTGGTGAATTTTCAAATCCAACATGTAGAGACGGGTAGCACGTGTGACCGTTGGGCTTTCACACGTGGCAAACCCACTATAATACCATGAAGAGTTCAGGTTCCATCCCAACCTTTGAAATCAAAGAGAGACAGGTTAAAGCGTTGTTTAAGCCTAAATGCTCTGTTTTGGTTAGGGACTTTCAAAATATGGAATGGTTTACAATCAAGCAATCAAGCTCAATCCCCCAGCTACTTTTATCCCTAAATCTGTCACCCATTTATTGACAATTTGACATGATTTGAACCAAAACCTAGTCCCAAAAGATTTGGCCTATGAATTCAAGATCAAAGCCCCTACCTTCCTTACTTTTCTTTAAGACTGAACTCCTCCCATACTTGAACCTGATCAAGTATGTTATCCACTTCTTCTTGGTGTAAAGAGAAGAAAAAGTACTTCTTTCGCAGGGAATTTTTATTTTTTTAAACATGACTGTTAAAAATAATGTGGATTTCACGTTAAAAATCATCTGGAAAAACCAGAAAAGTTGATCCCACACTCATTTCTTCTCTCCCCTATTCCCTCGTCCCCTATTCCCTCGTTTCAAAATGTTGATAAAGATTGAGCAATACCCTAGTGAGCTTGAAGGCCCTGGACTCCTAAGGTTTAGATGGGTTTGGGTTTGCCCTAAAAACAACTAATATCACCAGCCCACATAATGGTTTTGTGCTGTTTTAGACCTTTTGCTCAAATTGAGCCCTAATGTTATGTTTTTTTTCTTGGGAATTGAGCCCAAACTAGAACTGAGCTTTTTTCTTGTATGGCTTTTTACCTTCAACGTGAAAAAAAACATCTTTCACTCTTACAAATATTAGTCCCACTCCAATTGCCTTGAGAAAATTGTAACACTTTTATTTTATGAAAAAAAATAAAAATAAAAAAACAAAAATGACTGGACGTATGATGACATAGCCAAACACAGATGTTACTTTTTTAACCACAGACAACGCAAAAACCAACCAGTTAGTCTAGGGTATCATAATTTCATAAACCAACGACCATGATTTGTTTTTATTCTTCTGAAACCACATGTGCAGTCGAGATCTTTTCCCAAAAATAAGATTGTAAGAAAAAAAACATACAATCAAAGAGACAGAGAAACAAACAAAGAGATGAAAAAAACAAAGAGAGAAAAGAAAAAGGTATATGATTAGGACGACACCACAACGCATGCAGTGGCCACATTATATTTATTATCATAAATAAGCTCTTTCTTTTCAAAATAACATAAATATATAATGCCATTGCGATCATACACAATACAACAAGACAAGCCACAATGACAATTCAAATCACTTTCGTCGACACATGAAGTTACTAGGACATAGTTGTTTCCCCACCTGCCACTAGGCGACTAAGTTCAGAAAAAGGGCTTCGCACAGTACCTCTCTGGCTATAGTATTTACCACAATTAATGTAATTTCACTTGTTTATATATACTAAATGTAGTAAAATTAACACATGTTTATATAGACTAAATAGTAGTAGATTTCCTTTTAATACAAGCGATAATCTAAATTACGAGAGAAGGGAGTTTCTTAAATGAAAGTTCGAACCCGACACCATTGATTTGCAACTCAAGGCCCTTTCTCACTGACTAGACCTCGTTACCTAAATAGTAAACGTACATGCATGGGATGGTGGGTTTATATTAACCCAACATTTAATAAGTCATATCCAAAAACATTAAAGCTTCTGAAAATGCTTGTCAGAAATTTTAAACTCTCTTGATATAAAAGCGTTTTTAGCAAAAGCGAGCGCTTTTATGAGTAGAAATGTTTGTTCTAAATAGACCTTTAATCATAGGAGGCCTTGAGCACATGCGGGCAAGGCAGCCGCCTAAGGCCTCCAAATTGAAAGGGCCCCCAATTTGTATTAACCTCTATATATACATATGCATGTTACTTTTAAAAAAAATTGTATTATATTAATATTATGTTAGACCCAAGTATTGTTAAAAAAAAAGCCCAATTATTCATTGTAAAACTAAAACGGAGAAATTTAATAAATGGCTCATTATTATTTAAACTTATAGTAAGTCAATTAACTTGGTGGAATGACAAAATTTAATTTAAAAAAAGTTAACCTAGTTGAATAAGGTAAGAAATAAAAAACAAGGATGATCTATTTAAGAGTTCCTATAGCAGAGCATTTATCAGTTGAGTTGAGATTTCGACAAAAGAAAAAAAAAAGCAATGGAAGAAAGATTGAATGGCTTAGCTATGTTATCCATTGAAAAAGACATGGTAGAAAATTTTGATTATGTAAGTGATGTTTTGATGCATTTTATAAAGTTGTTATGTGAATTACATATTGTTTGTTTCTTTTTTAGGTTAGAATTGTGACTTTAAGTTCACGTAATTTTTTTAAAAATTATCGGAAAAAAACCACATAAATATATATAAAGGGTAGAAAGGTCAAATTTTGGTGGTTCGCCTAGGACCGCCACTGCCCTTAATCACTTAAAAAATAATAAATAATAAATTACATAGCTTCTCCTCTCAATTTCTAAAGAAGAATAAGTGATATAGATCATGTATAGCGACGTCATGATAAGGTCATTCAGATTCTCTATTATATTTTTGATGCTATTCTTTATTGTAGAATGAGTGAATTGGCAAATTAAAACTTTTATTTGAAAAAAGAGACCACGAAATATAACATATAGCTAGAGTCAATGCTCTTTCGTATTATTTATTTTCATATAATACCATAAACATAAAAGTTAAATATATATGTGCATGGGACCGGATAATAAGACGAAGATCTATCGATCTTATTGCCTATTGTAGTTTGGCTGCATATATATATGAAGCTACCAACCAGAAGCCAAGGCAAGATCGCTTTCGTCCATGGCATGGCATGTTATAACTAGTCGTCGGAATCTTTGGAATCCGATATCATCTTTTGGATCAATTGGCTTGTCTCTTCCTCTGACATTCGATCTCCTTTGTTTTGAGACTGTGCATACGCCTCGAAGAACTCCTTGTTCACTTTCTCCAGTTCATTCCAAACTACACCAAAATCATTCATATCATGATCTACGTTTAAGTTGATACATAGATTTTTATACAAACCATTTAGTTTGGCACAAGTTTGGATCATATAGAGTAGAGGCTGCTTTTCTGAAGATTCTTGAAGGCCATAATATTTAGGCTCAATCGTATTTTCAATCAAACTGATTTCCATGACAGAAGGTGTTCGAACCTAGTACCTCGGGTGTGAATTGCAAACGGCCCACCACTGAGTTTAATTTAGATCAGCGCAAAGGGTTACTTGGGTTATTAAAGTTGAACTAGAATTAATATTCATTGTTTGCCATAAACTGCATAATGTTTTGCAGCTTTGTGTACGTGATTTACAGAACAAATTTTGAGTCACGGGAGATTATCAACCTCTATAACCATCACAGCCTCCTTAAGAACTTGTTTGGTGCATAGCTTAATTATGTTTGCTTGCATGCATGTTATGATACAGAAAATTAAGGGGGGAGAGAGAGAGAGAGAGAGAGAGAGAGAGAGAGAGAAGAGTGGCGGAAACACCTGTTTCTTCCATATTTTGGACCTTAGTTCCATGGAACAATATACTAACTACTGCTGAAACATGGAAGAAGAGAGAGAGATATGTATAGAGCGAACTAACCGGTGGAGGTGATGACAGGCTCGATGTTTGCATGCTTAGACAGAGCTTCCATGCACTCTTCTTTACTCATGTGGTAGATCAGGCACTTCTCTATCAGGTGCTGCACCTATATTTGTAATGAATTAGGGCACCCATCGCCCCATATCGGAATTAACACCAATAACAGAAATTGAAACATAAACATGTATATACATACAAATCAAGAGATTAATGAATATGGAATTAACCAAATCAACAAAATGAGCACTGTACATATGTATATAGTTTTATGATATCTCAGTTACCATGTGTATGTACGATGCTGATGAAGAATCTCCCATGATCTTCTTAATAAGTTAGCTACAACTCTAAATATTTTACATACACAAGTATAAAAAGACTGAGGAGGGAGACAAGAGAGTATAATATGATTGGGACTAAGTGAGAGGGAGTTGCTATAGCAGCTACTGCAGTGTTTAATATAAGATACACAAAGGCAAAGCAGGCCTGAGAGATCACAGGGAGCTGAGAGTCATATATATAACATATGATTGGGGAGATATATAGATCAACAGATCCAATAGCAATAAGGATCGATGGATGTAGAATTTAAAAACACACACAAAAAACAGTGCTTAAAAGAAAAGGGCGAACGGGGGCCAGCAGTAGTGGGTTGGGGAATTGGAGAGTCCCACGTGGGAGATGGATTATAATTGGTGGAGAGGGGATTAGAGGAGATTTGTAAATGACCATTTCCTTGTCTTGTATCCAGTGACATTAGGGCAGCCGCTTCTCCACGTGATAAGTGGGTCCCATCCCAAGTCAAATCCCTTCAAACAGGACAAACCCACAAAGAACCTCAAGCAAGGTATCTCAAAAACCTACAAAAATAGAATTCATGTTCTTACAGTGATCAAATATGCAGTGCAGGAGGGTGTAAGTGTCTTGTGAATGTGATTGTATAGTAGCTATCTAGTGTTCCAATTCTCTCATGCTTTCCTATGTTTGCTATGGTACAAAATTTGCCCACAACCATTACATGTCATATGGTGATTGGTGATTCGTGATTGAGCACCACAATAATATCAACCTGCTGCCAAGATATATCTGCCAAATTAAACAAGCCAATGTTCGTTTTTCATTTTAAAATCAACATAATTAAATGAGAAATTCGAACTCAAAATCTCTTTTAATATTTAAATAAATAAAAAAATAGCTAGAGCAATATTTCAAACTTTTGGCAGATATATCTTGGCAGCAGGTTTGTGGACCGAAATTCTGTGGGATCACTAAAACTGTTTTAGAATCTTAACTATTTGGGGGCTGCTTTCTCTTTTATAATTTAATCATGTACATCTTCTGGTTCAATATATCATTTATGCTAATTGCTCAAATATATATGTATCGCATCAAACGGCTCTTAAAGGAATTGTTTTTGGGTTGAAACCTCAACTTTCTTTATAGTATCAGAGTGGATTGTCTACGTGTGAAAGCTCAATGGTCATACGTGCTCCACGTCACTTAACATGTGTTGTCCACGTGTTATGCTTGAAAATTCGCCATACACATTAAAAGGTTGAGAAATCTAACAATGATTTAAGGAGTTGGATTTCTCTCTATTGCCAATTGCTTTTGAATGGACCTCAACTTCCTTGACAGTGCAACATTTACAATATGCATGAATTATTGTGAATGGGGATCTTTCATCCAATAATGGAGCCAAGAAGCAAATATATGGGTAGTACACTGCCGGATTCTTTGGGCTGCAGTAAGTTCCTCCTTTCTTGCAGATGGGACAAATGTATCATCATATCTATCTTAGAAATTAATTGTTCGAGTGTCTTTTTATTTTTTTATTTTAGTGGAAATAACACATAAAAAAAGGCCCTACCCCCTTGACTAAATTAGATAACTATTTACCGTCAACCTTATCACTGCCTTCCCTCTACAAGGAATTGTACGCACATTGGTGATCATACAACATCTGGATATCCATTATGCACCACTAAAGTCTAAGCCCTATATCACTGGATTTATCCTTATCTCTTTTTATGCACCATTGAAGACACACATTGTGCATGCATCATAATGCTACCTGCGACTGCCACACAAAAAAAAATCAGTAGCTAGTCCTCTTATATGTATATGCGTTTGATTTTGATTGACGAGAAATGACTTTGTTGCGGAGAATAAGGGTGGGCTAAGCCCAAACCAACATAAAGCAACTACAGTTAGGTTCTGCTACAGATGTGGTTAGTTGAATCCCATTAAATTTGCATACTGAAATTGCCCCAATTTGGTGGTTTGCCTAAAAACGGCCCAGTGGATGTTTATTTCCGGGACAATTTTTAATTTTGTTTTGTATCCATATTCCCAAGGCAGTTAAACCCCAAAATGAACTACCCTTTTGTTCTGCTCACAATCTCTGCATCTCTGCATAGACTTTAATTTCTATGAATTATTTTGATCTGTTTCTCACAGATTTGATGGCCAAAGCATTGTAAACTTGCAAAGATTGCCTCCTTCCTTTGCTTCCGAAGGGGTTGGGCCTAGCAAGAACTGAGAATCGAACTATTGTTGGTTTTTGGTAGGCTGCGGGGCCATAAAGAGCTAAAAAAATTCATAGCTTGAAGAACTTATATATGAATATATGATGGCCCTCATTATATGTAACTGTCAATCAAGGATGCCATTTAAAAAGAAGTCTAGAAGAAGATATTAACATCAAAATGTTGTTGGTTTGTGATATTTTAATAGAAAAATATATCACACACCAGCACCTTTTAATCCATCTTATTTACAAACAGAATATTGGGCACCCATCTCCATGACTATATATTATAATCTGCTATATATATTTAGAACTTTATCTCGTAGCTGGTGCTATCACCGTGACATGCAAATTCGGTAGAGATTTAATGGGTAGGGACTACACTACTGTTATTCTTATTTGTAGTTATGATATGCACTATGCAGGGGGAGGGCCACACCGTGAAACTTGAGGTGTCGGCAAGTGTTGTATAAATTGTCATTGTGTGTGCCTTGCTTTGTCTTGCAACAGTGATGTGTCATGCTCATGTGTGTGTATATATTTATAGATTATATAATTAATATGTATTATTAATGTTAATTATGAATCGGAATTTATTTTAAATCAAGCAAATAACATGGGGATCCTAGGATCATCCTACGTTGGATTTTATATATTCAGTACTCTTATTTGCTTTTTTCTCTTTTTTCATGATAATATAGAAAGAAAAAAGACATGATAAAATGGATGGAAACTGGCTGGCAAGAACAATGATACAGTAATTTGTCCCTATACCACTTCTTTAATTCTTCTCTTAACCATACATTATACATTATGTATAGTATTAGATTACGAATATGAATTAACTAGTTCTTGATTCGCAGTTTGATAATATATAAAATAACCAATCATTTCCGATGGCACGTTAATTATCATCAGAATGCTTGGAGGACTCCTGTATCGTGCTTCGGATCAGTTGGCTTGTCTCTTCCTCAGACATTGCATCTTGTTTGTTTGTTGATTGTGCATAAGCCTCGAAGAATTCCTTGTTCTCTTTAGCTAACTCATTCCATACTGCACCAAAATCACTCCAGATCATGACTAAGCTACTGTTCTAAATTCGAAGTAACATTAATATTATCATATAGATCGATATGAACCTCAAACATTGCTTGAATTCTTTGCTTGCATGTATATATATATGTGCGCGCAAGAGCGCTCGCCTGCGCTCGAACAGCAAAGGGCTTTAAGAAGAGAGAGTTGAAGAGAAAAACTAACCAGTGGAGGTAATGACAGGTTTGATGTTTGCATGTTTAGATAGGGCTTCCATGCAGTCCTCTTTAGTCATGTGGAAGATCAGGCACGTTTCTATCAGGTGGTGCACCTATTTCAGGTTGGTCACCAAAATCACACACATTCATTATTAAGCATAAACATCATAAAAAAAACATAAACAGAAATTAACATAAATTACATATATATATATATATATTTATCTCTCCATCAAGAAAATGATGAATATTATGCAACTAACCAAACAATAATAAGAGACTCGAGTTCTTTGGTATCTCAGTTACCAAGTGTATGTATGTTGCAGAAGAATCTGCCATTATCTCTCTGTAGATGTGTAACTTTAGAAACAGAAGAAGACTGCAGGGATTGGGGAGTGAGAGAGTGTTAATATATAGACATTGACAAATATGCACACACACACACCCTAAAAAAAAAAAAAAAAAAAACTTAGTGTACTTAAGAATTAATTAACAGTGTCACATCATATAATATAACGAGCTAATAATTAAAAGCTCTATTTGACTTTAATTTCCGTGTTAAAATAGGGCATGTGGGAGAGATGAGTCCACATGGGGCGATAGATGATAGTTGGTTGAGACCAAGGTCTTAAATATCTGGAGTTTTGGAAATATGGAAATATCAACAAAAATATCGGGAAAGTATAGATATCGGTAAAAATTGAATCAAAACGACAGAAATTGTGATGAAAATATGAAAACTTCTAATGAAACTTTAGAAGATGTTCATTTAGTCAATTATCTACTAATTTGGGAAAAAAAATTAAAGCAAAATGTATTGCATAGTAAGTTTGAGTAATTTAAGTTGAGTATACTGCGAGTTGATAAACATTGTAACTTAGAAAATGTGTAATATATATATATATACAGTCCTGATCTCTTGGACTACAGGGGTCCAAGAGATTTGTGGTCACTCACCGTTAGATGTAAATTCAACAGTTCACTCACTCTTGCACTCCTTTTAAAAAACTTTTTTGAACCATTGGATTAATATCCAACGGTAGGTGACCACAATCTCTTGGACTCCTGTGGTCCAAGAGATCGGGACTGTATATATATATATATATATAGCCAGAAAGGCTTAAAACTGAAACATTCAAAAGCCTTTGCACTTGACTAATAAAAATACTTAAACAGAAGCCATTTTATTAAATAGGGATAAAATTGTACGATCACAATTTTATTTATATTAAAACAAATAAATTATAGTGATTAAATAAATAAAATTAAAGGAATTAAATAGAAAAAAGAAAGAAAATAATATTAGAAATTTAAGTAATTAATAAGGATATGAAATAGTAACTAATTAATTAATCGAACTCTTTTCGGCAAGATTTTAAGAAGCTAATAAATACCATCTATTTAGCAAGGTGCTACCATGAGAATGGCGTGGAGGTTTGAACCGCCTACACAGCATGCACGAGTAACAAATAATGTTATGACACATGTGATAAGAGATCTTAGGATCAGATAAGTGATTTACAAATGACCATATAATAGTATTTCAATCTTGCCCATGTTATCAAAATAAGGTATAGTTCCTTTTCCACAGTAATGAGTGGGAGGGCCCACTCTAGAACTAAGAAATTCTTGTACGCATCCTAACACCTGTGTTATTCTTGTTTGGGATCATTTATTTTTATTTTTTATACAAGCGATATTTAAGAGTGGGGGAATCGAACCTAAGATCTCGAATGCAGAAGGTCAAAGCGTAATGTAACAATGTCCCGATCTCTTGGACCACAGGAGTCCAAGAGATTTGTGGTCACTCACCATTGGATGTAAATTCAACGGTTCACTCAATCTTGAACTCCTTTTAAGAAACTTTTTTAAACCATTAGATTAATATCCAACGGTGAGTGACCACAATCTCTTGAACTCCTGTGGTCCAAGAGATCAGGACTGTTACTTACAGAAGCCTAGTGTAAAGTATAATTAGAAACGTTCAAATTATTCCCCCATTGACGTGAACTTTTTAATACTCATTGATTGATTGCCACTAAATAAGATTCATAGTTGGCTCAAATGAAAGCAAATAATAACTGCTACATGCCACTGCGTTCTATTGCGTTCTCAATTGACGGTGTACATTTTGTCCAGCTACAATCTTTTTTTGGTTCAAATATGACTTCGAATATACGGAGTAGAAGGCTCAGTCTTATTTTGGGTACGTATATGCAACAAGGACCAATAATTGAGCCAAAATGTAATTGATGCTACACGCTTCGTCCTACTTTCTGTATCTTTCTCATGCATTTTGTCATTTAAACTCTAGTCCCTCTCTTCCAAAAAATCCTTCTAAAGCCGTTTTCATTTTGAGGGGGGAGAAAACCACTGTTCTTCCTCCCTATCTTATCCTCTCATTTTCAGAGACAAAAGATTTTCCTTATTTGTCTTCATTTTGTTATGATTTTCCTCCAACCATCACAGGCGACTACGTCTCGACTTCGGATCTCCACCTGCGTTTCAGCATCGGATCTCCACCACCATCCTTTATGAGGTTTCTTTATGTTGGGAATAAGTCACAGAGACTCTTTGTGTTCTTTATGTAATTTTCACATCTCCTTTTGTGAGAGCTTTTCACCTATCCTTTTGTGAGAGCTTTTCACCTCTCCTTTATGAGATTTTTCATCTCTCATTTGTGAGAACTTTTCATCTCTCCCATGTGAGAATTTTATTTGCATTGTAATGACTTGGTTTTTTCAAGCTTTATCTTTTTTATTATTATTATTCTGAATTTGCAATCTTAGTTGGGATGACTATGCCAAAGTTTCTTTGATTCTGCGTGATCGTTAGTGGATGCACATCAAATTATCTTAATTTTGATATTAGACCGCTTCGTTATTGTAATGGTCTTTTGTGGCTAGTTTGTATTGGCTCTTTGTGGCTAATGACTTTTTTGCCTGAATTATGAATTCAATCTTAAAATTTATATAAAATAAATAATGAGATATTTAGTGATATACCAATTCTTAGCACTAATATTATAGATAAACCCTACACCATTGAATTTCTATAAACAAACCCAAAAAAAACTCAAAAAATAATAACTGGTCTTATTGAATATAATATTGATTATTAAATTACTTTGTTGCCCTATTGAGTGTTTTGAGTATTTTTATGAGATTTTAGAGTTGGGCTTGTTTTAAGAAATTGATGGCAGTTTTGTAATTTATAAGAAGTTAAAAGCCTATTTATTATGTTGTAAATGGGCTTTAGGTATGTTTCTAAAATCCATTTTATATAGGATATTTTTATAATTTGGACTCATATATTGAATATAATAGTGAATCTCCCATAAATAAATTGAGCCAAAAAGTATCTTGCTCATTTGGGCTGAAGTCCTCTTATAGAAGGGACAAAATATATCGTCATAGGCTAGCTATGTTGGTCAGGCTTAGGAGGGTAATTCTATACACACCCAAGAATTTTCTCTGGATACCATAATCATCAGACAATTAATTTGCACCCTTCACTCAAGTTTGAGTTTTCCTTTTCATAAATTAAATTAATTTAAAACATTTTAAATTATCGCTTATATAAAAAAAAAGCAAAGAACTAATATTTCGTGTCATGCTTGATTAAACTTGATAATGATTTGAATGAACAAGTTAAAGTGACAAAAATGTCCACATAATTAGAGAAAATGGTCCCTCCCCAAAGGGTATGATGAGAAGAATGGTTGATGGAGGCTAGCTGGCGTCAACAGTATTGTCAACCAGAGTTTGCACTAGATTCACTCTTCTATCAATTCTCAAATAAATTGCCTTTCCTTTTCTTGTTAAATAATTAACTAATATATAGAGACTACAGAGAAACAAACAAAATTATGTGGGTTTCCAGTTGTGTGACGGTCATTCTCTTGATTTGAATTCTAATAATGGCGGATGACCTTTTTTTTTTTTTTTTTTTTTTTGCATCCTTCCATCCAGGTGGATTTAAGTAAGTAAGCTACCTCCATCCATCACTCAGAAAGGTCTGGATTTGAAGTTGAGAGCTTTGGCTTTTTGTAAGACATTTGGGGGATTGAAGGTTTTAGAGTGTTAAGACACATCACTGAGTTCATATGGTTTATAAATGAACCAGAACTTCAATGGACTAAATCATTCTAATCAGAAAATTGTTGTGTATGTGGGATTTGATGCTCTAGAAGATTTTATATTTTATGACTATATTCTCTGCCTTGTCATTCGCTAAGACGAGACAACTTGTTTGTGCATGAAAAACACAAAGTTGAAGTTGAAGCAGGTTCCTACCTTGTCATTTGCCCTTTCTCTTCAATATTTTTTCTCGACTGTAAAATGGAATTTTTTATCTAAATTAAAAAAGAAAAGAGACGAAAGAAAAAAATAGAGTAGATCGTCTCTTTTCAAAAAACTCCATTTCCAGACATGACTGAAAATTCCTATAAGCATTTACTCCTTGCACCGATATTCACTTGTATTAAGAAAAAGAAGAAATGGCATAACTTTAGTGGCCCTTCTTATTAATAATAAGTGCCGCTAACTAATTTGACTTCCAAGTACCGAACGACCAAGTGGATTTTAGAATAGTTAATTCATTTTATTGAAATTAGTTGAGGTTAAAAAATGTTAGAACTAAGACTTGTGAGGGTAATAGGGAGGCCCGCACGAGTGAGTTCTGCAAAGTAACAGCGTCAACACTCGGCCAGCCTATAACCCCTCCATAAATTCATGCGCACATTATGCGTTGCGCGGCGAGCGGCTCTCACCGCTCGCTTTGTTTTCCTTACTCATTAGTTTAAGGCAAGTTCAAACGTTGCGCACCATCTTGTATTTATAGTGCTCTACTCGGAGCAACTCGCTGTTGATTTTCGATGTGGGACAAATCGTCTTGGAAAGTTAGCCTTCTCCTCCACCGCTTCCAAGACTAGTTTTATCCTTACAACTTGTGCCTCCGCTGCGCAGATTTCTCAAGCACATCGCAATTTGGGCGCATTTCGCACTGGAATATAAACATTTAAAATCAAGTTACCAACATGTAGACGCTAGAATGAGAAACAGAAAATTAGTCCTGGAAAGCTAACATGTAGAACCACTGAAACCAAGTTGTTTCTAGCCTTCTAGCAGTAAGAAACACAAATCGGAAGAGCACGTACAGGGGGGAAGGAACATGGATTGAAGAACGACATACTCATCAAATCGTTGTGTGAAAGTTGATTTTTTACATTTATTCAAAGTGCACTACTTACAATTTGTCTTCTTCTTTTTTTCAACGAGAGCTCATGCAATACATTTTACAGCAAAGAAGCCTAATTAAATGGAAATAATCAACCCTGAAGAGCTTAAAAAAATGGGATGAATATGTTCAAATATAAAGCTGCCTTGCAAAAATTTAGGCATCATATATTACATGTCAAGAAATTCAAGAAGATTTTCGTGACAATAGTGGTTCCAACTGAGGGTCAATATCCTTGGAGCCAGACTCCAGTTCGGCCACAGATGAATCCTCTGCTCTTTGCTTAATCAATCTCTGGAAGGGACTCAGTCTCTCTTCAGACGATGGGTCTGCTGCCTTAGGTGTCTCCTTTAAGCTCTGCACATGCTGAAGGCAAACTTGAACAGCATCGTGCACTCTCACAAAGTACCACTCCTTACCAATCAGGTCCACTACACCTGCTCTTGATAAGGTCATCAGAACTTCTCGATTCGGATTGGAAATTGCTATCTGGATATCCCGCAACTTGTACTCCTGATACAAGTCTTTTAAGGCTTGAACGGCACTGGAGTCTATATACGTTACAGCTGCAATGATGATAGATATACAATTCAGTAAATCAGCAGAATCTTATTTTAGATCAGCCTTATGAGCAAGCTAAGCCGGCATGATGTTTCAATGCACATCTAGTCATTAAATGCTTCTTAATAACTGAAGAGGAAGACAAAAATTGAAAGAAAAAAGAAAAAGGAATGGGATTAGCAAGACTTACGCGCCATCTCTATGATAACAAAATAAATTCTTTCAACTTCTGGTCCACGACTGGTAGACCTATCAACCTCAACTTCATATTCCCGTAGCCTGAAGGACAAAATTAAATTGACTTGAATATGCTTTCTTAACTGGGGAAATCGGCAACTAACTCGGTTGTAGAGACTTGCTAAGTAAATAAACTGTGGTACAATGAGATAACCAGATTGATTAGATTTATAATATATCAAAGTGATAGAGCATGAAATTGTACCTGTCCTTTATGTAACTAATGTTTGCAAAATAAATAGGTGCATCAATCCGAACAATCACAATTCCATTATATGTATATGCTTCTGGATACTGTTGAGTATTTCTATACACAGTTGTGCCTGGAAGACGCCCCAAGACAGCTGCAGCATACAAAAATTTATTGAATAATCAAATTCTGGAATTAGCATACCCCAAAATAAATGTATCTTTATGCTTCCAATCCTTAAAAAGCAAAATATACATGGAGGAAATATGTTATTTTGTCAATGCAAAAGGATTGGCCAAGGCTTTCAGAAATTATCATTACATGTACTGTCGTTGATTAAAAAGTCCATGAAATACAAATAACAACCAGAAAGGTAGATAGAGATGAAGATGAAGACAATGATGATGATGACAACAACAGAAAAGAAGATGATAGCATGCTGGACCTTCTAACTGGAATCATAGATAGTTGAAACATGAAACAAGTGAAATACCTAATGTGTGGTAATACAGGAAGCTATGAACACGGTGCATCTACTTATGTGCACAGACTTTTATGATCAATTGAACTGCACTTACCAATATGCGGATTTGCTGATTCATGAATGACAAATGCAAGTGAAACACCTACCTGCAATCACTCAAGCACATTAAAACTAAATGATTATAAAAGAAAAAAGGCACATAGAATATATATATATATATATATATATATATAGAGAGAGAGAGAGAGAGAGAGAGAGAGAGAGAGAGAGAGAGAGAGATTTCGTGAGAAGTTTAATGATATTTATGCAACTTGTATGGTAATTGATTGTCCAAAAGCTTGAGCCAATAAGAAACCAATTAAAGCTATATATATCAAGCTAATGCAAACTAACCCTGAAAACTTGCATTGAATGGATGCATAATTCACCATCTGAACTGTCTATCTAAGATTCAGGTACTGAGCAACATTGGATTATTATCATGGAAAGGTTTTGTCTAGCGCAACTGTTGATAGTTATTATGCCCTAATCAGTCTTTCTCGTAAAAAAATGCTGATTCTTTTGGGTATAAAGAGTTAGAACGAGTCTCCCAAAACTAACATTGCTTCATTTCTATTGTATAAATGAACTATTTCCCCACTAGATACTGATAAAACAGCTTCAAGTACTCACCCCGACAAGGACGCCAATCTCGATGCCAAGGAACAATGTTGTAGTGCTTGTAATAGTCCAAAGAAGAAAATCTTTCTTATCCACACCCCATAAAAATATAGCCTCTTCATAATCCACCTGAATTGGATTACATAATAGATTTTAAAATATTATTCATAAAACTTTACCTGCAGGACAATGTTATGTATGCATAAAAGCCAATAAAGATGATCCTGTAAGGGCATCGGATCCCATAATACAACTAAATCAAATAATATTTTCTACAAAATGCGATATCTACTGAAATGCCAACTCATGTGGTTATTAAATAGTAAAATTACATGACAACAACGAAAGCTCAAAATGTAAGCACAACTCTTCAGAATTTTAGAATACCCACCAGGCCTATTACAGCAGAAATCACAATGGCAGCGAGAGCACACTGAATTACATAAAGAACAAATCCCATAGTTAGGACATCAAATTGGAATGACAACAGTGATAAAACAAGTAAACACATCATTTGACATAATAGCAAAGATGCCACCTTATGTTTTCAAATTTTTGCAACTAGCGTACATCCCCATGAATAAATTTCTAATAGAATGTAATGAGCAAGAAGGATAGCAAACGACATATTCTAATGACTAGGAGCAGCAAAAGCCATCAATCATGAGCTTCACAAGATTATATTCCTAAATGAAAAGGCAAATGCAATAAGATGGAACTAAACCTGCGGTATATATTCAAACAGTGGCGTCATAAATAGGAGAGCGCAGCCCATCAAGACTCCCATAACAAGTCCAGATAAGCCAGATTTAGCTCCACTTTCATGATTCACAGCTGACCTAGAAAAAGAACCTGCACGACTCCAAAAAGTATAAAATATATCAAAAATATAATATATATATATATATATATATATGAAAATCCTGCCTGCAGCTCTTAGAACCTCATAGGCATCACACCTGTTGTGGGATATGCCGAAAAAAATGAACCAAAAATATTGGCCACACCAAGACCGAACAACTGGTTAAAACAAAAAAAGATTCATTAGATTATAGGGTACAGTTTCCTTGCTTGCTACCAAATGACTTAATCAAATTCACCAAGAATCATGTATCAAGAAGCAATAGTAATACAAAGACAAACGGATAAGCATGCAGCAAACAGTTAAGCTTTAATCACAAAGTTCTTACTTAAACTTGTATTTTTGTTTTTATTGATAACCAAGAGCTATGGTTTTGAGCACATGCTCTACCAATTTTTCCAAAAACATACCTCTTGATTTGAGTCCAGCTCATACCCATTCTTTGCTGCTAATGCTTTTGCAATGCCCACAGATTCCTAGAGATACAAATAAATTATCACAGTACTGATAGATATGATCATTTAAACAGAGAAAGCAAAGCTACAAGTAAAAGGTTCTATGGAGCTCATCTTACCAAAATAGCTACACCAGTAATCAGAAGTGCGGTGGTGATCAAAGACGTAGCATATCCAAAAGCTCTAGGAATAGAAAAGCTTGGTAGGCCCTGAGGTATATCTCCTACCTAAACAACAGTCAAGATCCTTTAGTAACCTACTACTAACTTAAAGTTCTGTCGAATTCGTCTATGAGAAAAGAGACATTACATGAAAACAGAAGGAATCATACAACAGGAAAAATAGCAACATAACTAAATAGGATGTTTTCTGTCTCCTACATTGACACTTATTCAATTTTAAAACAGGCACCAGATTAGATTGTGACTATTTAGGAAACTCTATCATTCTATGTAACAGGCCTGCATTCCAAATTGGCAAGCTCACCATGCTCTCTTTACCATCCCAATTTTCAAACAGATGGCATAACAAAGCTTGCAAAACTCTACATTGGTTATTTTAACTATTAGAGAACGATAGGTAGTGAATCTAATAGAGAATGAATAACTAACTAGGAAATTCTTCTTCTTTTTTTCTTCTCAAATATCCTGGATGACAGGTTCATGAGTGTTCACAGGCTAAGATTTTAGACAGGTGCACAACAGCAGACTTATGGCTGACAGAATGTAGACAAAAACAGAACATTCCATGTATAATCTATTACTAAAGCAAGCATAAACAGAACGTGAGAAAAGTATACTGTAATCACTACATTGTTAGATTGAATAACTGCCAATTAAAGTGAATCTAATATACATCACACTCACCAAAGATATGGAAGATGGATTAAATATTTTTACAAAAATTGTGCCCGAAAGAACAGCTGTGAGGGGACCTGCTGCTCTCAGGAAACGCAAGTACTTCCTTGTTTTTCCCTGAATGTATACAATTATAATTAAAGGCAAAATTATGCTAAAGAAATATATTCCAAAAAGTGCAATAAAAAAGCTCATACCAAGTGTTTCATGATCAAAAGTATTGCAAGAATGACAGATCCCATCACAAAAGGAGGCCATGAGAACTACAAAAGAAAAAACCTGCCGCAGTTAAGAAAGGGAATTGATAAGTAAAACACAAAGCAAGACACAGTCACCAGTACGGTTAAGTTACGTATGAAATTATCAGTCATTTTTTGGGGCATAATGAATGTTAAAACCATGGTCTAGTATCAGCACATATGTTATTGTGTTGATAGCATTCAAGATTGATGTGATTCCAGGTATTCAGGTTTCAAGGTTCTGGTGCAGATTGATATTCGGTGAAGTGATGGTGCAAAATAACCATCAAGTGTAGTGTACAAATTAACTATAGCGGACCAAGAGCTTTTCTTCCAGTTTCCGCTTATTGGTTTCACTTTGATTTACTGATACTCCATTTTCAAAACCTACCCACATGGTTGAGTTTCCCAAAATGATGTCTTAGAGACTGAACATCTGATGATTGACTCTTGTCAGTCTCACTTCATGCATACACAAATAAAATATTAACAGAGCTCCATCATCAAGGTCAACCATCTATGACTTTGAAGGTTGGAAATAAGGCTTGAATGGATCTGGGTTCACTCTGATCTTTAGACTTAATCCCCACACATCATCCATTAAGTTGTTCACAGTTTGTATCTTGTGGAAACTGACTGTAAACCGTTGTAAAACTAACTGCAAGTGATAGACTTGCATTCTTAAATATACTAAATCAACTCCCCTTGTATATTATGGCATGTGGACATCCCTCAAAGAAAAAACGAAGTTGTCACCTATTTGCAATTTCCAGCAAGAGAGAGAGAGAGAGAGAGAGAGAGAGAGAGAGAGAGAGAGAGAGAGAGAGAATCTGTCATGAACCACTACATAGGCTAATTGGTATGACTACATAAAATGACAGATGAAATATAATGCACAACATCCAGTAGTTGCGCTATGATTCTGATTGTTGATCACGGCCACATATATTTGACAATTAGAATCACAAGTTGAAAACTAAGAAATTTAATATTCCGTTGAAGTGTAGAAATAAAATTCCATATTATTTATCAGATTAAAGATCATTATTAGAACAAAGAATATTGATAACCACCACGGCTAGTCATAAAAGCGATACATTAACATGAGAATTGCAATGTTGGATGAGAAAATGCAAGCTCAAACCCAAATAGGAAGATAATATACGAAAGGTATACCACTTGGGCATGCAAGCAAAGCATACCCCATCAGCTCCAGATATAATGCTCTTGATCAATGGCACAATCTTGCTACTTCGTGCTACATTATATCCCAAAAAGTATTTTGCCTGAGATAAGGCAATCACGATGGCTGAAGCAGTTGTAAAGCCAGAAATGACAGAGTGGCTGATGAAGCGAATAATCCATCCTAGCCTGAACGGGCAAAGATTATAATGTAACTGAAACTAAAAAAAACATCAAGGTGATTATCCAAAGCTAAACCTAATTTTATGACTAGTACAAACAAGAACTAATGTTGTGGTGTGATCGATATAGGATTATATAGCTCCCGATTCTGGGTTAGCAAGTTTTAGGCTCTGGCTTCTTTAGATGTCAAAACAGAATGTATATAATTGCTGAGTAAAGTGCATTTACATGCTGTATCCATGAACATGCTCCTGTAGAGGATAAAAGCAGAAGTACTTACCTAAAGAGCCCCAAAAGGCATTCCATGACCCCAACCATAAATGCCAGTAAGATAGCCAATTCTGTGTATAATTCATCAGATGAATCAACTATGCCACTTAAGACATTAGAGACCAGGAGAGAAACCAATGCTACTGGACCAACGGCTAGCTGACGAGAAGAGCCAAATATGGCATACACAAACAAAGGTACAAAACCAGAATCTGCCTTGTAACATCGAACAACTATAATTACAAACATGCAGATAAAATGATGGATAAACAAATAATCAGAAAATTTAATGACTTGATAATACTGTGTCAGAACTTACAGAGTCCGTATATTGGTTCAAGTCCAGCCAATTTTGCATAAGACATTGACTGGCCATTTCACAGCAAACGGTCAATAGAAGAACATACAGTAAACAACGTACATGAAATATTTAATTTAAAACCAGTCTCACTGCAATCACGAATTAGAAATATCTTTATTTGATACATGGCAAGCGACAGTAGGCACTTTTAAATTTGTAAAGGATTTATTTACCGTCTACAAAAGAAAATTATTTATTAAAAGAAAAGGCTAAAAACACCAAGTTCTATTTATATCAGCTTATTATGATGAATTTTAATTTTTTTTAATTTTTTTTTTGTATAATTACGACAAGCTTTAAACAGTTTATAAAATATGGAATAAATCATATATTACAATGATCCTTTTTTTTAAATAAGATTTATAGAGTGAAAAATTCGAATCATTAATCATATCATCTAAAGCATTAATTTTTCAAAAGCACCTAAGAAAATGTATTTAATTATTTTTACGCCGTCACAGAAACAGTACTAGTCTCTCCAGTCACACGTCTTTTGCCTCGACGCCGATCAAGCCAAATGATGATAAGTACAACTGGTTGTGGAAAATTTCTACACGCACCTCAAGTTACCGACTAATTGTTAGAAACTAAAGAGAATTAGAAAGCTGTCATATCCATAAACAGTGTTAGGGAAGTGAATGAACACGATAATTTTTTTTTTAAAGTCCATTTAAAACAACCAGGGGTATATTCGAAGCTTGAACAATATGAAAGTTAATCGAATATTTTTCGTCAAAAGCGTGACACAAATCAACTAAAGTACACAAAAATAAATAAACATGTGATTGGACAGACGAAATGAAAAAGAAGCATGTGATGGGAGAAAGCTTGAAATTTGCTCCTGTTTGGTCCGAAAACTGTAGGAAATTAATGTTTTAGGTTTCAAAATTTTAATTTTTGTACGAGAACAAATAGCTTAATTAGTGGCGTGTGATTCGAAAGAAAAAAAAAATTCAGCGTTAAAATCGGTTTTTTTTATCCTCATAATTAATTAATTAACGTCACAAGATTAGAAACCAAACTGACCAAAAAAAAGAACAACGAAGAAAAGTCTTTTCTGTTTGATTGCTGAGAAAAGTAATGGTTCAGGCAACGAAAAGGCTAGAAATTATCAACGTAAGGGCCTGGCAATTCCATTTCAGTTTAAAAAATCAAAAACAAGAAAGAAAAGAACCGAAACTTGTAATTAAAATATGTAAAAACACTCAACTCAACGTGAAAAACGAATTGGCGGAATTGAGTTGAATAGTTAACGCTCAGAATTTTCTTTTCGTTTCCTTCATTTTCTCGGCGACCAAACAGAGGACGACGACCAGAACTAAAAACGGAAAAACAAAAGAAAAAGCAATTTCTACCTGAGGAACGAGCATGACGCCGACGGTGATGCCAGCCATGAGATCGACCTGCAAATACTCGCGCCATTTATAGGTCCGAATCCAGCGGGTGCAAGGCAAGAAGACCTCCAGCCACTCGACCCAGGTCATGCTCTGGACCTTGGATTTCCATCTCGACAGCGCGGCCCACGTCGACGACGAAGCGCTGGACGAAGACGACGTCGTACTGGGGTGCTGGAGGGGGATGATTCGGACGGGTCTGGTCGAGGTCGGCATGGAGGATCCGTCCGCGAAGTCAGTGGAGCTGGGAGATGCGTAGGTTATCTCCATGCGCACCACCGGCGCATGAGAGAGTTTTATTTTTTATCGTGGCTTTTGATTTGAGTGTGCGCGGCGCTGGGTGGCCGAGAGATATTGCTGATGGCTTACTGGTCCACTTCGTTTGGTAAATGGTAATTTAATTCAGGAAAATGAGTGACATTATATAGTTTCCAATAACTGCCTCTTATATCCGCGGTTTTCAATTAATCGCCGCTGTAAAAAAGATTTAAAAAAGAGGGAAAATACGATCGGCAAAGGGGAAGAAATGTCAATTTGATTAGAAATTAGTTGAGGAAATCAGATTCTAAAGTTGTATTATTCTTCCAATTTTACTAGTTTCTTTGTATTGGCATCAGAATATGCAAATTTACCAAAATACCAACTAGCAAAGGAAGGACTGGTTTTTGCCGTGGGAGTGGAAATTTCCAAGTTGCTGCGGTTGTGAGAATTGAGAACAGAGGAGGACCATATAATGGAAAACGACAAAAATAATGAAGGTTGAACCAAAAATAGATGTACAAATTTACCAAGGAAAATATAGAAACATAGAAATAGAACGGGTTCTGGGTAAGAAAAACTTGGTTGCAAAGAGTATGACACTATTTTGTTATCTCCAATTAATAACGTTATGTCATATTGAAAAATTATCACGAGTGTTATAGCGTTATTGATTCAAGATAACAAATCGGTGTTATTCTCATTTCATATAAGTGTTTCTAGTTTTAATTATCACAAGTGTTATAGCGTTATTGATTCAAGATAACAAATCGGTATTATCCTCATTTTATATAAGTGTTTCTAGTTTTAATTATCACGAGTGTTATAAAAATATTATTGATTCAAGATAACAAATCGGTGTTATCATCATTTCATATAAGTGTTTCTAGTTTTAATTATCATGAGTGTTATAAAAGCATTATTAATTCAAGATAACAAATTAGTGTTAACCTCATTTCATATAAGTGTTTTTAATTTTGGTGGCTTTTGGGGGGGTTTGAATTGAATGAATGTGGACTACAGTAGGGACAAGTTCAAGTCGGCATGATTGAGGATGAAGGTGATAGGCACACGGAAGCGGTTTTGCTGGGACAGCTCACCACGTGCATGTATCAGGCTCGTATTTTCACTTTTTTAAGATATTGGGCCGGGGCTGCCCAATGAGGGGAGCTTATAAAATTCAATACTATGATTAGTACTCAATTAATTAATCTCATATTTAATTTCTTATAATTTTTCGAATTATTTTTTTCTTTTAGCAAAATAGAAAATTATATGAATCTCACATTAAAATTCACAATTTAACATTTGAAAATTAAAAATTAAATTGATTACGGGAAGTTGTTCCATATCCATTCTTCTCTTCCCAAATTCCTAATTTTCCCAATTTCAAGGAAGAAATTGAAATCTTAGAATTTCAATGGAGCCTAGTTCATTATGTTTCCATGCACTCTCCACCAATTTGGGGGCAAAACCCACAAAGCACTAGGACTCTGACAGGATTTTGGTCCACCACATAAGGGCAGAGAGTAACGTCAACTTGTGGGTTGTCTTTTGCACCCTTTAATTCTTACAAATGCTGATATTTTTTTGCAGGTGGATAAAAACATAGCAGTTAACATATATATATACATATTGGAGAGAGGGAAAGAAAATGCGACAGTGAAAGTTTTGAAATTACCGTGTTATTTAATTGGAAAACAGTTTCCAAATATGATATTTCTTTGTTTTTTTTTTGATTGAGAAGATCCAAGTCCCACCTAAGCTCAGGCAGTCTAAATTAGCACGTAGGCTGGACCTATCAAGTTGAAATTACTGCGTCTCATTTTTTAGGATGCATGAGATTGAGAACAAGCCATACATATGTTTGTTTCCCATTGTCACTAGAAGAATCCAACTTGTTCTTGACGCCTAACCAAATATCTACACATTTTTTCGTTTCATTTGCCTCCCGTTCCGAATAATGTCTAGCATTCACGTGGAACAGTAATATATAAATAAAAATCCTCACTTTATGAGTGTGACTGTGCGTGCTCGGGCTTGTGACTGAACTCATAATCTAGATGAACAAAGGCACGCTCAATTTCGGGCAAGAGCTCGAGCTTCTCCTGCAGCGTTTCTCCTATGTCATGCGCCACTTGCAGGGGCATGTCTGCTGGCAGGACAATGTCAACCTCAACAAAGTAGTGAGAGCCAAAGGTGTAAGCCCGCACAGTATCTATATGCCGTACCGCCTTGTGATGGTTCCAACAAAGGTATGTTAGTTTTTGTAGATATTCTGGAGCAGCTGATTTTCCAACTAGGGAATTCACATTTTCCAAAACCGTCAAGGACCAGGTGCGAATGGTGTACAAGGCCAGCTGCAGAAATCCAAGGTTACATATAAGTATAGCTTCCAGAAAGTCCAAGTATAACATGAAGGTAGCCCTCAACACCTATCAGCATTGGATGAGCCCAAATAACATTTGACACATAAATTGCAAGATAATCACCACACATTTTCTGGCCAAAAAACAAAATTTCCCTGTTATTCTATAATCTATATAATTATATTTTTAAATAACAGGAATGCCAGGTTAACAGTCATATAAGAATAGTAGTGGTTGTGGCCAAAACGGAATAGTAGTGGCCAATACAGTCAAATTCACAATCTCTTGATCAAGAGAACCCAATAAAGGGAGTTCAAGATCTAGAAGACCATTGTTTAAAAGCACTGGAAGAGTATGAAAATAATACTGTAAAAGTACCCAGCTCACCTCAGTTCACGGAGAATGCATGTATGAAAACCTTTCATCTAAGATCTTGCTCAATTACTATGTACTTCATAAGATTCACCATTAGGTGAAAATCTATCTTATAGTAGAGTCTCACTCCAACCCTTTCATAAAGATGCAAGACTTGGCACCCTTAACAGGTAAAGTTCTTATTTCAGTATTAGTATTTGGGGGGAAGAAAGATTAGAGGAATGGAGAGAGCAGGAAGTCACTTACAATGACAGCTCCAACAGGGTCCATCCAATCATCAAAATACTTAGCAAGGAGCACAGCAACGAGACCAATGATGTTAGTTATAACATCAAAGAAGTGATCCTGGGCATAGGCTTTAACAATTTCGTTCTTGAAAGTGCGGCAATAAAGCATCAGAAGCAATTTAACCAAAGTTACTGATAGCATAATGCCCACGACCCATCGCTCTTGATCTTTGGTCAAGCTGAACCCATCCTCCTAGTAAAACATATAAGTTTGAAAAAGCAACGTAAGGGTGTTAGTTTTAACAAAAGATGGAAGTGGCTGTTTATTGTAAGTTTGTAACAAGAACATCCAGTTCTTTTTTCTTAGCCAGACTATCAAGAAATCCAGTGTTCAACCCTCCAAGTAAATAAATATCTTTATATGCTTGAATATCAGCTCGTAACAACTTACATCAGAAGCTAGTGTGCGAATTGACTCTAGGATGATCTGCAGTCCCAGGGTTGCCATGACAGAGGCAAAAACAAGGATTCCCTGCATATTATTTTCAAGCTTCAGATTTTAGTATGACAAAGACATTTCAACAATACCTCAAAAAAGGATGAGAAAACATATGCAATATGATAACTCAAATGAAATATATCATGACTGCAATATGTAAAAGAAGCTATCTACTTCTTGACCCTGTCAAATGTCTTTAAAACAATAGCAAATAAGGATGCAAACAAACCAGTCTATAGCAAAACAAGTCAACTACCTCACGAGCCTGCTTGGTGTAAGGCTAAGAAAGAGGGTGTGTTGAGCCCTACGTTTGACAAACTACCCAGACAAGCTTATGGTGGTTTTGCTCACGACTCGCTCATTGGCTTGTTTGAGTTATATATATAATCAATATAAATACACACACCTTCATATGTATGATCTACACCTAACACATGACAACAATTCATCACATACAAATTCCAAAGGGCACTAACATGGCCAGAAAAATGAACAGATTTCTCCTTTAAAATATACCCTCGCTTGCAGGAAACAAAAAACAGACAAAAAAAGAAACCATAGTAAATTCTCAACGAAGAAAGAAAAATGGTTGAGATAAGTCAATAAAAAATCCAGGGAATCAACTAAGACAACGGTCAAGCATACAAAGAACTGCACATATAATTTGACACGAAGCAGCAAGAATCAAGATTAAAGAAATGGTTAGAACTTTCCTCTCAGTACTTAGATTTTGTTCAATGTAGATTAACAAGAAATAAATAACTATCCAGCTTGAAGGAACAATTTGTAGGGTTGTCCAACAAGGAAAAAGGTATGACCATTACAAGTTATATGGATACATACCTTCCATCTTCATTCCCAAAAGAGAAAATAAAATAAAAATGCTATCCAATCTCAACAGTCAAAGGTCCCCTGTATGGGTGAACCCCAAGCCCATTAACAGTTGAGATTGGATAGTCACATGAATACTCAAGCTGCACAACTAAGCCTAGCAACCATAAATGGGGGATTAAACCTATAATATCATAAGTGTGTGACTCTGAAGGCAACATAACTTGTATGTGTAAACATAGAAAACATCATATGTGGAGTGCAGTTGCATGCATCAACATCCGGTGCAATTTTAAACTATGGCTATAATTACCATCAACAATAGTACAGAGACATACCAATGGCTGCATGCGTTTCTTCCCGATAGGGTACTGATATGGGTTAGGGGTTTGCATGGAGAATGCAGTAAACCACAGGATGAAGCCAGACAAAAGATCGAGCAATGAGTCTAACGTGGATGCGATGATGGCTAATGAACCACTTCTGAGAGATGCATAAACTTTAGCTGCAAAAAGAACCATGTTTGCAACATTTGATATTCTGATGGCAAATGTCTCACTGTTTGCCAACTTTTCCTGCTCTTCCTGCAACAGACGTCGTTATATATCAGTTTAAAAGTAATTTGAGTGTACTGATATTTACAGAGACAGAGAACATGAGGCAATATAAAACCTTTGACATTCCAGGAATAAAACCACGCTCCGCTAAGGCATCCATCTCGGTAAAGCCCTCAAGCATTTCTACCTGTTGTTGGTAGTACTCTGCCACATTATCTTCCGGGCCTGAGGCCATCAAGCAGAACAATTAACATGGTACCTGTGCAAGCTCCTCATATGCTATATATATATATATATATATATATATATATATATATATTGCATAAAGAATAATAGTCGTCTGCACATATTCCCTTTGCCCATTTCCCCTCTTTAGATAGATGATGAAAATATGAAACCCTCGTTCACCCTTCACACAGATGATGAAACTATAAACTAAGTCAGCAAATACTGATACTCCAACCACAAACAGAAAATGCTTTATTTATCAGATGTTGCCAGTGAACTTACACTCTGACAGTCAGTCCCGAAGATCATTCAATACAGGGGGCAGCACAAGTAAGTACCCTAACAATCCCACAAGGTCCCTTCCATTAAGAAAACTAAAGAAACTTTGCATAACACAGAGCACATTAAAAAACCCATAAACTATAAACCGCTCAACTCCAGCACTCTCCCACAAATGTTTGTAATTCACCTCCACTTTAAGCTTTTCGATTACATTTTTTTATATAGCAAATTGTATCATCCACACCCTTTGGAATCACGAATATATGCACATGTAGGAAAAAGACAAATTAAAATCTAACCACGAAAATTAATCCGACTTGTTTAATTCATTTATTTATAAAAAGTGAGCTACCGAAACAAGAAAAATTCTGGGAGACCAAAGCACGCAACAGAATATTGCTATTTGAGACCATACAAAAGAAAAAACAAACATCACCCAAAAAAATATAACATTACTTTGACAATGAAAGTGACGATGCGAAATTACCTAGAACCCCAAGGCAGTCATGGAGGCCACGGGGAGGCCTTTTCTCCTTGTGCTCAGAGGATACCTGGAAACCGTCGAAGTTCAACCGCCACGACCCTTCAACATTGCTCGACTCTTGCAGGAGCGAGCGCTCCTCGTCGCAGTCGGGCGTCACCGGCTCCACCATTTCCTGATTTCTGGGAGAGTGATAGAGAAGGCACTAGGGCAGATAAGCAGAGCCGGATGAGCACAGGAGCACTGAGGGTAGGGAGTGAAAATTTGAAGAGACGCGGAGGGCTGTTTGGGGATATACAGATTTTCTTAGTAGGACTCTGTTGTGGTCTGCATAGTCGGAGAGTCGAGCGCCAAGGGAAAGTAAATGGGATGGGTACGGAAACGGAAATCGATCGCAATCTGACGCCACGTGTAGGGGCAGGATGGCGTGATGGTGAGGGTGACAGTGTCTGAGCTGGACAGAGCGGTATCGTAAAATAGAATGTCTAATCTGAGCCACAGATTCTCGTTTCGTGTTTGGTTGATTCGGTGGGGCCCATGTCAAACTGCGGGTCCGATCGGATTCAAGATATGGTCTATCCGGTGCGCGCGAGGAGCACCTATCACCTGTATTTAAGACCGTCGGATGGCGATGAGAATGTCATTTTTCTAATCCTGCGGTACACGGACTTAGTCCGCCGTCCGAGTTAAAGTATGCAAGTCAAAGTCGGTAGGCTGTTTCGTATAATTGGGAATAAAGGATCGCGCTATGTTGGATTTGTGGGCCCACGATGGGAGACCCGCTGACACATCGGACAGCTCCACTTATACTTTGGGCCTCTGGCCTCTGTATCTATTATTGTAAGGGTGCGGACAAAATGGCTCAATCGGATCCTATGTTATGTTTATCCAAACCAAATTAAACTGCAATTTGTTAGGTTTGATTTTGCCCAACTAAAAATTCTTCATGTTTTGAACGAAATGCTTTTGAGTTTGATCTGAATTTTTACCATCAGCTAGACAATGATATTAGTTGCGTGGTAACTCTACTACAATGATATTACTATTTATGCAGTTGAAGTCTTTTGTTGCTTACCATGGATATTATTGTTAGTTTTATTTCAACTACGTATAGCATTTACCTTCCGTTTGGATTTGGATGAGGAAAAGTAACTCTTAATTTAGCTCAAAGTCGGTGATTTAAGAGGAGAAATTGATAATTTTCTTGTTTGGTAACTTAAACGTGAAATTTATTAAATGACACGCAGAAAAAATCGTGGAAATTGAGGCATCAAATTCCCAAGTTTAATTTCCACTAAAATAAGCGTCATTTCACAATTTTCATAATGCCATTTACAAAATTCGGCATACATAAATACGAACTTTGAAAACTTCAATTGCCAAAATTTAAAATAATGAAAATCTAAATTCTGTTATTTTAGAATTTTATATAATTTTTAATTTATTCATCCAAACAGAGGGTTATGAAATTTGGACATGTTGGGTTTCACATCGATTACATAGCTGGCAATTATACTCTACTTCCAGAGGTTGTCGAAGCATCACTTGGCCTGGCCCTCATATCATATGCATGAAACTACGATAAAATCTTTAAATTTATTTCCAACTGCATCCTTATTCTTCAAACCTTGGTCAGACATGCCTAGTTATTGTTTAGCAAGTCTTTAAATTAAAATAAAGTATACTAACCCCATAAGAGAAGAACAGAATGTTGAGATAAAAAACCACCTTTTTTACCTGAGACATTTTCTAAATAGATGGATTCCCACATCTTCAAGTATAAGAATATGATAGACAATGCATGTGCTGCAAATTTCAATTCTTTTGCCATAAAAACAATAGACGATGCAGACATCTAAATGATAGGATGCAATTCCTTTCTCTTTTGCTTTAACTCTAGAGTACAATTAATTCTCTATTCTCTACTCTTTTAGAGGACAAGTCTTGAAAGAAAAATAACCAGTATAAGAGTCGCATGTAAAAGAAGAAGTCAAATCGCATTGCAGGCACATATCAGGCCAGTGGTCATATGGCTTCCCACAAATTCTACAATCCATAAGGATTGCACGTCCACGGGTGTTGCCGCATTTGGCACAACATGAGTCTCTAAACCTACTTCCGCAGACAGTACATTGAACCGAACAACCCTTGCCAAGAATTGCATTCTTTGGCACATCATACTTGTAGGGGCACAGTTGCGTAATGTGATCATCCACCTTTAAACAATACCTACATTCACCTGTGTGCAATTTGTAGATCCATTGTTAAATACAACAAAAGCAATAAAAATAATTACTTATTGGTTATTAAAAAAAAATACAGGGAATGAATGAAGATGATAAAACCCAAAAATAATTATTCTGTGCACATGACATAGAATTACAACAAATAAATTGATATTATGTCATAAGAAGAGATATATATATATATATATGTGTGTGTGTGTTATGAAACATATGTAAATACAGTATGCATCTTTTTTTTTATATATATATAATCAAAAACATACCAATAGGATTAGGATGGAGGAGGGAGGGCAAAACAAGGTTTTGTCTAATGGAAAAGAGTCTTAATTTGCAAACTAGTTGTCTCACGTTCAAAGCCACTTGACAACTCGGTAGTGTGTAATTTATACTGTGGCGTGTATCATAAATAAAAATAAATAACAAACATACCAGCAGGAACAGGAGGGTTCGGTTCCTTCAAAAAGTCAACATTTGGTGCTGCGTGGCTAGAGAATAAGCTATAAGTTCTTCAAACCTCCTTTGTTCTGCAGTTTTTGGTTGTTTAGGCTTATCTGTTTGCATGCAATTATATTGTTAAATACAAAAGTAAGAAAGAAAAGAATAAGTTGTAACGTCAAAGAAGTTAGAAGGAATGATATCGATCCTGAATATCGGGTAGTATTCATTGTGCACACACAAAATAACTTGACTGGAAAAGATAAAACTGTTTCAAAATTTTGGGATAATACATACATCCTCTAATTACATCAACAAAAGTAAAACGAAAACAACAGTTTCTTTTTTCCAAAACCACACAAAGCCCAATAGTAAAAGAGACAAAAAATTTGTTGAGAAATACACTCAATTAACCAAATGGACCAACGATCTTCCTCTAAAAGTATTTTCAAATAAAATAGAATTAGGATATTATACGAAACGAAATTCTACCACATAAACCAAAAAAACATACGTACTCATTGACTTCAAAATTGAATTCCAAAGTGACTTATCCGTGGAATAGCCAACCCTCTCTTGCGGGGAAAGATCCTTTCCTCCGCCGCCGTCCTTATCGAGCACCACCGATTGGCCAGCCACATTTGGCGAGCAAAGGAGAAGGTCCTTTGCAGAGCAGTTGTTATCAACCACCATGTGGGAAAGAGATTGGGAGGGATTTTAGGGTTAAGGGCTTGGCGTAGAGATGAGATTAAAAAGATGGGTGTTTGCTTATAGATACTTATAATGCTGAACCACTTGAAGGAATTAACGATGTTTCTCAGCAAAAGCTTGTTCTTGGAGGAGAAGTATGCATGTGGGGTGAGACAGCTGATACATCAGATGTTCAGCAAACTATTTGGCCTCGAGCTGCTGCTGCGGCAGGTAAGTAGTGAATTAAGTTGATTTAGAGTCAATCTCCCAGGTGTGATATGTATATAAGCAAGTACTTGGTACTGTGCGTTTTCTGGGTACTCTTCAGCTTGAGACTGAACGCCATTTTGTTTTCCCTGTAGAGCGTTTGTGGAGCAGGAGGGAGGCAACATCTGCGCGAAATGGTAATTTAACTGCACTGCCTCGGCTACAATACTTCAGATGCCTCTTGAATAGACGTGGAGTTCAAGCTGCTCCAGTGACCAACTTGATTGCTCGAAGTCCTCCAATTTGGTCCGCGGGTCATGCTATGACCAATAATACTTCGATTATCATATTAGGTGATTTCATTAGTCTTAAACTTCCCTTCCAATGCTATACAGATAAATGCAAGCGTTCTAGAGATTTTGCATATCTGTTGTTCAAACATGCATGCCTATTTATGATAGCTATTATTGTCAGAATTTACGGTTTAGAATCTTTTGCTTCTTGATGTTGAGATCATTGGCTGGGAAATATTATGGATCACAGAGTATGGTCATTGTATTTGGAAAAATGGGTTGTTGTTGCCTTTTTTTTTTTGAGAAATTCTATAGTTGCATTCAAAGTTCAGTCAAAAAAGTCACTAGTCACAAAGGGCCAATACAAACTAGCCACAAAAGAGCTATTACAATAACGGAGCGGTCTAATATCAAAATTAAGAAAATCAGGTATGTCTCCACTAATGATCAGCCAAGATCGAAGAAACTCTGGCATAGACATCCCAACTAAGATTGCAAACTTAGAATAATAAAAAAAAGATAAAGCTTGAAAAAACCAAGCCATAACAATACAAATAAAACTCTCACCAAGGAGAGATGAAAAGCTCTCACAAAGTAGAGGTGAAAACTACACAGAGAACATAAAGAGTCTTTGCAACTTATTCCAAACATAAATAAATTGCAAAAAAAATGGTGGTAGAGATCCGACGCCGAAATGCAGGTGAAGATCCGATGCTGAGCCGCAGCCGCCTATAATGGTTAGATGAAAATTATAACAAAACTAAGACAAATAGGGAAAACCCTTTGTCTCTGAAAATGGGGGAAGAGTTGAAAGGAGGAAGAGAGGAAGAGAAGAGGGGAGAGGAGGGAAGAATAATGGCTTCCTCCCCCCTCAAAGTGGAAAAGGCTCTAAGAGTGTTTTTTGGGAGAAAGGAGGCTAGAGTTTCCCAAGAAAATGGGTTGTTGTTGCCTAGGCGTTCCTTTTTTATATATAATTATTTAGTATTTTAAATTTTAAATTTCTACCAAAATCATGCAAAATAAAAGGATATGTAAATTATAAAGTACCATAATTGATATAAAGTCTAACACGGCCGTCTTCCAACCCCTCTCTCTCTCTCTCGCTCAGACGTAAGTTATAACCCGCGACATCTCTCTCTCTCTTTCTCTCTCTCACACACACACACATAACACCATTGTCATCTCGTCCTTGGAGATTCCAAAATGGCCGTTATTTATCCGATTACAGATCATTATTAGGAAAAAGAATATTGATAAGCACGGCTAGTCATGAAAGCGATACCCCAAAAATGAAGATAATATACGAAAGTTATACCACTTGGGCATGCAAGCAAAGCATACCCCATCAGCTCCAGAAAAAATATTTTGTGGTATGATCGATATAGGATTATATAACTCCTGATTCTGGATTAGCTACGTAAAATTACCAACAACATCATCATCAAGAAGTTTGTATAAACTGCTGAGTGGCATAAGTTTCAAACTCATATGACAACTTGTTCTGAAAGTTGGAAGTTTTAAATATGTACTTCGATTTTAGTATATAACTTTTATTTCAACTACTTCCAGAGGTTGTAGAAGCATCACTTGGCCAGGCACTGCGATAATATCTTTGAATGTATTTCCAACTCCATCCTTATTCTTCAAACCCTGGTCATTCATGCCTAGTTTATTGTTTAGCAAGTCTTTAAATTAAAATAAAGTACACTAACCCCATAAGAGAAGAACAAAATGTATTGAGATAAAAACCACCTTTTACTTGAGACATTTTCTAAATGGATGGATTGGATTCCCACATCTTCAAGCATAAGAATATAATAGACAATGACACTGCAAATTGCAATTCATTTGCGATAAAAACAATACAAGTTGTAGGCATCTAAATGATAGGATGCATGGCTAAACAAAAACATGCCCCATTTTTGGCAAACAACATAAAAAAGCACTCCTTTCTCTTTTGCTTAACTCTAGAGTACAATTCATTCTCTATTCTCTACTCTTTCGGAGTACAAGTCTAGAAAGAAATATAACCAGTATAAGGGTCGCACGTAAAAGAAGAATTCAAATCGCGTTGCGGGCACATATCAGGCCAGTGGTCATATGACTTCCCACAGATTCTACAATCCATGAGGATTGCACGTCCACGGGTATGGCCGCATTTGGCACAACATGAGTCTCTAAACCTACATCCGCAGACAACACACTGAACCGAACAGCCCTTGCCAAGAATTGCATTCTTTGGGACATCATACTTGTAGGGGCACAGTTGTGTAATGTGATCATCCACCTTTAAACAATACCTACATTCACCTGTGTGCAATTTGTCGACCCATTGTTATATACAACAAAAGCAATAAAAATAATTACTTAATTTTTTAATTTTTTTGGTTAATGAAGAAGATAAATCCCAAAAATAAGTATTGTGAGCACATGACATAGAATTATAACGTATACATAGATATTATGTCGTACAACGAATACATAGATATTATATAATAGGAAGAGAGAAAAAAAAATATATGCATGGTGAAATATATGTATATGCAGTATGGATATTTTTTTTACATATATTATGTATAATCAAAAGCATACCAATAGGATTAGGAAAGAGGAAGGAGGAGGGAGGTGGGAGGGCTATCTTTTTTTTTTTTTTTACTTCTTTTCATCTCTAGAATCAATAGGCCAACAAGGTTTTGCCTAGTGGAAAAAATCCTTAATTTGCAGACTAGTTGTCTCAAGTTCAAAGCCACAGGATAACTCGGTAGTGTGTGTGAGACACCCACCTCCACCTTGTAGTTTATACTATGGCTTGTATCATAAATAAAAAACATACCGGCGGGTATAGGAGGGTCCGGGGCCTTCAAAAAGTCAACATTCGGTGACACGTTGTTAACAAAATAAGTCATAAGATCTTCAAACCTCCTTTGCTCTGCAGTCATTGGTGGTTTAGACTTGTTTTCTGTTTACATGCAATTACATTGTTAAATACAAAAGTAAAAAGGAAAAGAATGGGTGATAACGTCAAAGAAGTTGGAAGAATGACATTGATCCTATTAACAAATAACTATATTATTAAATATCGGGTATTCATCATGCACGCACCAAAATAACTTGACTGAAAAAGATGAAAGTGATTCAAAAATTTGGGATAATATATACATCCTCTAATTACACCAACAAAAGTAAAACAAAAACAGCAGTTTCTTTTTTCCAAAAAATACAAAGCCCAATAGTTTACAGAAAAAGCCTTTGGTTCTAATTAACCTGTTGGATATGTGTACAAACAATCAAAACAAAATCAGTTATAGCTTAATCTAATGAATTAGCAAAGGTTTCGACCAACTTCAATTACTTCCCAAAAATAAAAGAGACAAAAATTTTGTTGAGAAATACGCTTAATTAATGGAGCAACGATCTTCCTCTAAAAGTATTTTCAAATCAAATAGAACTAGGATATTGTACGGAACGAAATTCTACCACATAAACCAGAAAAACATACATACCCCTTGACTTCAAAATTGAATTCCAAAGCGACTCATCGGTGTCATAGCCGACCCTCTCTTGCGGGGAAAGGTCCTTTCCCCCGCCGCCGTCGTCCTTTGCAGAGCAGTTGTTATCAAGCGCCATGTGGGGATTTTAGGGTTAGGCTTGGCGTAGAGATGAGATTGTAATTACTGAGATTAAAAAGATGGGTGCTTGCTTATATAGGCGTGGACAGGGCTTTTGTTTTTTGTTTTTTTTCCTTTTCTTTTTATTTAGACCCCAATGCACGCATCTGACGTCTTTAATAGGCATAATGCACGTATTAAATGTTTTTATTCTTTTATCATTATTATTTTTTCTCTAAAATTGTATACAGCAATTTAAATGTGTTGTGGTTTGTTTTGTTTCCTGTTTAGCCCTTGTTCTTTTTTTTCTTCCCTTTTTCTTAGTGTCGTATGGAAGACACCTCTCGGAGGGTTTTGGGATGCAAAAGATGTTCCTTATGTTTGTGATGTTCAACGTTATGGATTGACTTACGTAACCAGATCAGAAGAGTGCGTTGGATTTGTGAATGAAAGCGGCCGTGAAAGGGTTATGGAATACTTCCGCGCTTGCAGGCTGGAGAATAAGGTCCAGAGTTCAATTGAATTGTCACAAAATGTGATAAGGGGTTTATTATGTGCAGCCCTTTTTGATGAAAATAGCGGTGGAAACTTGTGTGTGTTTGAGGTTAAAAAAAAAAATGTTGAAGTGGTATATGATCGATCGGTTTTGGGAGCGCTTTCTGAATATTACAATGACTTAGTTAGTTATCTTTTCCACTCATTGTTCCTTATCGTGGAAACACAAAGATACCCGTATACACATGAAAATAATGTGAGATTGAACGATAGATTCAGAGAAAAACTTCCAAGATATAGAGAGAATGTTGTGGTAAGGCGAGGAGAAAATTATGTTGTACGACTCGCACATTTTGATAACGCAGATGATCAACTATATCAGCAGCTGAGAACAGAAAATCGTGAACGTAATGTGACTCCTGAAACTGAAGCTGTAATGGAAGAATTTGGTCTGGAACAATTTCAGCAAGATGCTATTTGGTTTGGTTTGCCAACATGGAAGTTGGTGCAAGCTTTAGATTTGTGGAAGCTTTAGAGGACGCGTAGCACCTTGGGCGTGCACTGCAAGAATGGTAATATTTTGTTTAAACTAGTCAGTGAGATAACCCATTTAATTTATTTAATTTGTTTTAATTTGTTTACGTTTTTCTTTAATCACCGGACATGCAGTCCATTTGGCTGATTGAGCTTTTCTCAAGGCTTCTAGTAGCGTGTTCGTGTAACATCATACTCATTTGGAATTGAGATAATGCATATATTCTTCTTAGCATAAAAAGCTTATTTTAAATTTTCCTTTGGACCAAGCAAAACGACTTTACGTCGGGTTTTAGTATGAACCTGTTATCCGTTGTTGGCACCCTTGCTTACAGTAATTGTTATAGCAATGATATATCTTGGGAAGTCTTAGATAGGATCCACAATAGCAAACAAGCCCTGTTTACACGAGATATTAAAGACAGAAATCAGTTTTCTGCAAAACCGTGTTAATAGCACTAAAGCACACTAGAAAATGAACTGGTGGTATTTAGCAAAGGCAATAAATCATATAGGAACACTCTTCGGCCATGGAATCAGAATTTTACGAGATTATGAAATACATCATACATGCAACGTAACTGAATAATTGGTCAAGATTGAAAAGCTTTGGCTGTACTGATGAATCTATTAAAGTCATTCAATATTTCGCTTCTTCTTCATTGATGCATGGCAAGATAAAATAACATGACGCTTTTTCTAAATGATAAAATGAACGAGATTTTATTAACCACAGAGAAAGTTTTAATCTCCCCTTGAAGCCCATGGACATGATATTATGATACCAATGTTTATCTAGCGGATCTCAGGGATACAAATGAAATTAGACGTAAGGATCACACACATGCTCATGCTCATGCACAAAGCCATTTCTCTTTTTAAAACACATTACCAACACAAACCTTAAGAATTACTATCATCCCGACTAAAGAATTCGGCCTTCCTCCAACTCTTCCCTCACAAGCAAAGGTTGAAGCCAATAAGCTGCCCAGCCTGAACGAATTTGAATAATCCATGGTTATACACACATTAACACAAAAGAGTTTTCAATGTTCTCGAGGACACAAATTTTCCTAGGAAAGTTTAATCGTGAAGCTCTATTATCCAACATACTAATCATGTCAATATATATTTTTAACCCAAATTAGGCTACCCCCATTTCTTTTCTAAATAAACAGAACAAGGAGAATGCAGGCCCAATTAGGCTATCACCATATCTTGTATGCATGAACATAACTAACAAAAAATGAAATTCGAAACAAGTGAATTATTACATAAACAGCAGAAAACAAAAGCTAGCTCTCAATAAGCTCACCTCGTCCACTGTTTCAATTCCTCTCAATCTAAGTATCCAACTCTTCTGGCCAGGGTGTCCTCTTCCCTGCACCAGCTCAACTTCTTGAACTGTTTCTCTGCCGGAAATTTGCTGTCTCAACTCAACCATCTTTTTCCAGGCTGACCCAAAAAAAAAAAAAAAACATCAATTTACCATCAAAATATATTATAATCTTCAAGGACAAACAGCCTCAAAGAATAACATTCCAAATCCATTTTAATTTTTACCTTGGAAAACCGCAGTTCAGGAAATTCAGTGCTGGGTTACAAACGAATCTCCCTTTCAAGCCCATGGGCATTGGAAACATAGTGAATCCTGACTCCGTCTCTGCAGTCTCAACAATCTCTTCAGACAATCCCTTCAGTGGCTGAAGATGCAAAACAGACAATCAAATAAATATATTATACAAAGGATTTTAAAATCATCAAAGGGTATTCCACATGTGTATCCAGAAAGACCAAATCCTCCAAATGGCATTTTCATAAACATTGCACAGAATATTTTGTCACGTATATAACAATTTTTCCAACTATATAATTGCTGGAGGGAACAAAGAAAAGGAAGAAAACAAGCAGTTCTCACTGCCTTGCCTAAACCTACCCCAAGCCCGATTCCCACTTTCTTTCTTTCATAAAATACAAGACTCAACCCCCTGCAACGTGAAGAGGTAAAAACCTAAACATGCCATAAAAAAGCTGAAACTTATTTATGCTCCATATCTTCAGATTCTAAGAAAAATGATACGAGCCATAAAAAGCTTTACGCACACTCCTGATCAAAGTCTGTCTGCTTTCATTATGTTTCCAGTTTGATTTTTATTTTTATTTTTTTTTGGGTAGATAGTTTTAAGTTTGAGTTTCAAATGAAGAGGAAGAGAATGAGAATGCAGAGATGGAGAGAGAATGCTTTCGGAAAGAAAATTTAGTTTCCCTTAAAAGACACAAGGATAACTAACAATTTTATTTTTATTCTTTATAAGGTTAAGACTCCATTCATCTACCCGCCAAAAGTGCTGAAATCTAAAGGTATAATAAAATGAGTCATATTTTGTGTCAAAATGTGTGTCCCCGGATCGTGACCCATATATATATATGTATATATATATATATGAGTTTTTGGCTCATTGTCTGTAGCAATGCATACTAGTGGTAGACAAGCTGATGGAATGGAATGGGCATATGATTTCTGAATTTTATCTTGTACTAGCCTCTCCGCACTCGCTTAATCGGGTTTCGCTCGTGAGACTCACTTGTTCGCTATATGATCTACGCACACTTTCGTATGTATGATCTACTCCTAACACATGACAATAATTCATCACATACAATTCAAGTTCCAAAGGGCACCACTATCCACAACCAGATAAAATGAACAGATTTCTCCTTAAAATATAGCTTAACTTGCAGAAAACGAAAAACATAGAAAAAAGAAACCACAGAAAATGCCCATCAAAGAAAGAAAAATGGTCGAGATATGCCAATAAAAAATCCAGGGAAGCAACTAAGGCTGGTCAAGCATACAAAGAACAAAACACAACATTTAACATGAAGCAGCATGAATGAAGAAAAATAAATGGTTAGAACTTTCCTCTCAGTGCTTAGTTAGAATATGTTCAATGTAGATTAAGAAGAAATAGATAACTAACCAACTTGTACGAACAATTTGTAGGGCTGTCCAACAAGGAAAAGAGTACAACCAAAGCAAATGATATGGATACCTTCCATCTTCATTCCCAAAAGAGAAACGAAAATAGAAACGATATCCAATCTCAACAGTGAACGGCTCCACGTATGGGTGAACCCCAAGCCCATTAACAGTTGAGATTGGATACAACTATTCAAGCTGCACAACTGAACGTATAGCAACCATGATAGGGGAGTAAACCTGTGATATCATATATCAGTAATGTATATCCCCACAAGAGCATTAAGATAAAGAAAGGTCGTGATTTGTGACTTTGAAGGCAACATAACTGTGTAAACATAGAAAACATTATAAGCAGATTCCAGTTGCATGCATCAGCATCATATGCAATTTGAACCAGTGGCTATAATTACCATCAAGAATGGTACAGAGACATACCAAGGGGTGCGTACGTTTCTTCTCAATAGGGTACTCATATGGGTTAGGGGTTTGCATGGAGAATGCAGTAAACCACAGGATGAAGCCAGACAAAAGATCGAGCAATGACTCCAACATGGATGTGATGATGGCTAAAGAACCACTTCTGAGAGATGCATGAACTTTAGCTGCAAAAAGAACCATATTTGATATTCTGATGGCACGTGTCTCACTTTTTGCCAACTTTTCCTGCTCTTCCTGCAACATAAGTTGTTATCTATCAGTTTAAAAGTGATTTGAGTGTACTGATATTGTTTACAGAGACAGAGAACATGATGCAATATAAATCCTTTGGCATTCCAGGAATAAAACCACCCTCCGCTAAGGCATCTATTTCGGTAAAGCCCTCGAGCATTTCTACCTGTTGTTGGCAGTACTCGGGCACATTATCTTCCTGGCCTGAGGCCATCAAGCAGAACAATTAACATGGTACCTGTTGAAGCTCCTCATATGCTAATTGCATAAAGAATAATTAACATTTGCATATATTCCCTTTGTCCCTTTCACCCTTCACATAGAGGATGAAAATATGAAACCCTGTTTCACCCTTTACACAGACGATGAAACTATAAACTAATACAGTAAATACTCATACTCCAACCACAACCAGAAAATGAGATATTTATCAGATCGTCAAAGTCAACTCGATGATACGGAAAAAAAAAAAAAAAAAGTTGCAAGTGAACTTACACTCTGACAGTCAATCCTGGAGATCATTCAATACAGGGGGCAGCACAAGTAAGGAACCCAACAATCCTACAGGGTCCCTTCCATTAAGAAAACTAAAGACACTGCATAACACAGAGCACATTAAAAACCCATAAACTATAAACAAAATGTTTCTAATTCACCAGGACTCTCCCACAAATGTTTTTAATTCACCTCCACTTTAAGCTTTTCGATTACATTTTTAATATGGCAAATTGTATCCTCCACACCCTTTGGAATCGCAAATATATTCATATGTAAGAAAAAGAAAAATTAAAATCTCACCACCAAAATGAATCCAACTTGTTTAATTCATTAACAAAAACAAAACAAAACAAAAAGTGAGCTAACAAAACACGAAAAATTCTGGGAGACCAAAGCACGCAACAGAATATTGGCATTTGAGTTGAGACCACAAAAAAGAAAAAACAAAGACCATCACAACAAATATATCATTCCTTTAACAATGAAGGTGAAGATGCGAAATTACCTAAAACTCCCCAGGCAGTCATGGAGGCCACGGGGAAGTCTTTTCTCCCTGTGCTCTTTGAGGACACCTGGAAACCTTCGAAGTTAAATCGCCATGACCCGTCAACATTGCCCGACTCTCTCCTCGTCGTAGTCTGGCGTCACCGGCTCCACCAATTCCTGGTTGCTGGGAGAGTGAGAGACAAGGAAACTAGGGGGAGAGAAGTAGTGTCGGATGAGCAGCGGAGCATTGAGGGTAGGAACTGAAAATTTGAAGAGACTCGGAGGGCTTTTTGGGGATATACAGAATCGCTTTCTAGGACTCTGTTGTGGAGCGCAAAGCGCCAAGACTATAATGAGTGGAAAGTTATAAGGGGTAAGTTATAAGGGGTTCACTTTATAGCCATCAGATTAATTCAAGGGCTGGGGAGAATTGAGTTAAAGTTTCACAATTGGGTAGGTAAGGAACCCAAACCCGAATTGAATATCCAGCACGTCCAAAAAGAAGAAGAAGAGGGAAACACGTTCGAAAAAGAAGAAGAAGAGGCAAGTTCGAAGTTTGAACAGAAAGAACTCATCTCTCTAAAACACAGAGGTCTGAGATACCCAATGAAGGCAACGGCTAACGACAGTTGAAGGCAACGATTCGCCACTCCGTTCTCCAGACCCCGAGAAAGTATTTATTTGGAGTAGAAGGGGCAAAGGTGTGGATTCCAAATCAGTGAAGAGGCGAAGCAGTGGAAGGGGAAGGGGAGAAGCTGTATTCGTTGGAAGTGGTAGGTTCCATTTGTGGAGCAAAGAAACAGAAAGACCCCACACAGACACCTTGCAATAACCAGCATTTGGTGAGTAATTTATGGAATTTGAGTTTAGGGTTAGAGTAATGGTTTTCCCCAATTTGTACCATAAATTTTGTTGGATTTGGCATCTCTTCGTTGTGCTTCAGTTGCATGTTAATTTTTGCTTAGGTATATGTTAAAAAAAGAATGAAAATCAAGTCAATAACAAGTGAATAACATGTCAATAATGATATGAATAAGATAATGGTGTTGAATTGGAGGAGGCCCTCAAAACCTTCCACATTTGAAGCAGTGCATAGTGCAGATTAAGAAGAGGCGCTAGAATATATATATATATTTTTTATGAAGTAAATATGATTTCCTTTGTTACTAAATTTGCCTGAGAAACATTTGAACAGATAATAATAAACTCATGAATAGAACTGCAAAGCATTTGATGAGTAATGTAAGGAATTTGAGTTTAGGGTTAGAGTAATGGTTTTCCCCAATTTGTACCATCAATGTTGTTGGATTTGGCATCTCTTATTTGTGCTTCAATTGCATGTTAATTTTTGCTTGGGTATATGTTAAAAAACGAATGAAAATAAAGTCAATCACATGTCAATAACATCTCAAAACCTTCCACATTTGAAGCAGTGCAGAGTGAAGAGTACCTCTCTGGCACTAGAATTTATATATTTTGTGAAATAAATATTATTTCATTTGTTACTAAATTTGCCTATGAGAAATGAGAACAGATAATAATAAACTCATGAATAAAAGTGCAAAGCATTTGAAATGAAGGTTGATCTATGACGATTGTGGGTGACTGAAGAAAAAGGTAGAAAGAAAGAAGGATGTGGCAATTGCTTAGCAAGCAGATAGCAGAGTACATGCTTTGCTTTGCTTCCTTCCACTATATTTCTTATTTATTTATTTTGGGTTGTGTATGAGATGACAATAATTGTCATGTGTGTGAAGTGCAGAACTTGCCTACATTGCACTCACACGAGTATGGATCCATAAATAAAACACGTGAAATTGTTTGTAATTCACATAATCATTGCATTAACAGGTATTTGCACAAAAATTGTCATATTTCTTTGATGATGTTAAAGCCTGTGATGAGTAATCCCTATGCTCATGTACTTTGTAAAAGTTGTAATGTGCCTGGTTGACTAGTTGTGATTGTGCAAATACGTGGTAGTATATATGTTCACGTTATTTCACATTGTATTTGAGGAAATGGGATCCAACGTGGAGCTGGTATGGCCAGAGGCAGAGGTATATTCGTCACGGGTGAACAACTGCTCACATGCAAATTCATCTCTAGCTGCAATTCGAGCGAAGTTGAGTGCGGAACAATTAGAACAATTCAAGACATCATGCTTTGGCCATCTTCTGAATATAGATAAGATTCAGTTTAGCGGACAGATTGTGCATGGGGTTGTGTTGCGTAGAGTAGCGGGGCAGGGTGTGAAAGACTTGGATGGACTGAGTTTCTTATTAGGGTGTGACGTTGCTCAGTTCACTCGTCAGGATTTCTGTTTGATCACAGGGCTTCGTTTTGGGGAAGTGCCTGAAGTTTCCAGTGGAGAGAGTAATGAAATCAGACTTCAGAAAAGATATTTTATAGACGAAGGAATTACATGCAATGCTTTAGAAGAAGCATTTGTGAGGTGCACAGAGGAAGATGACATCTACAAGCTAGCTCTTGTTTACTTTGCTGAGTTAGTGGTTTTGGGAAGGGACAGACATTTGAACATCAATCTAAATTACCTGACCCTTGTAGAGGACTTGGATGCGTTCAACAGGTATCCGTGGGGTTCGGTGTCCTTTGACAAAACCCAAGACAGTCTATTTTCTGCACCAACAAAGTATGTGAAAAGCTTGGAAAATGAAGAGGGAAGAGGGAAGGGGAAAAGTAAGGTAACGGGAACAAGCCGGAGAAATGAGAAGGGCAAGAAGGATAAGCATGGTGAAGCGCAAAGGAGTGGCTGGAGTTTTAAAGGTTTCACGTATGCTTTCCAGGTACATGGTAATAATGTTCATGTCAGTTATGTTTTGTTTTTCTTTAAAACATAAATAATGACTTTTGTCCTGTGAATTGTGTAGATTTGGGTATATGAATTAATTCCAAGAATGGCGGACCTGAATTACTGCAAGGTTGTTGATCCGACTGCTGTCCCGCGTATTTTGCGATGGAGAACTACTACGTCTGTTCCAGAGATGAGAAAGTTGAACAATTATTTTTTCCAGAGCAAAGAGGTTTGGATTGCAGCCCTTAGAACTATTGATAAGATTGAATGAAATTATGAAGTAGAATGATTTAATATGACTCTTGTCTGTATTCTGAAACAGTCAGTTCAGTTGCGGGCGCTATGTCCAAGTGAAGAGGAAATGAGACAGCCATATTGGAGTTGGCCACAGGATCGCCCTGCTGTTGTCTCGACAGAGTCAATTCCTTCTTCATGTGGTGATCTTGATGAGTTGAACAAGGTGGTAAGCTTGTTGAGGTCCGAGTTGTTTCAAGTAAAGTGGGAAAAAGACGTCCTTCACTTAAAGGTCATACGGATGGAAAAACTGTTGGACCAATGTTTAGGTCCTCAGTTTGAGCAGGAAGTAAGGAGGGACCTAGCTTTACTGAAACAGAGGACGAATCGTTGTGTCGTCTCACATCTATTTAAGGGATATGGGGAAATGGATGACATTCAATGGGATGAAGGGCCAAGTAACAGAAATGAGGGAGAGGAAAAGGAAGATGAAGGGATTGAAGGGGGTGAAGGGCCAAATAATAGAAATGAGGGAGCACATAAGGAAGAGGAGGGGATTGACGGAGAGGAAAAGGAAGAGGAGGGGATTGAAGGAGGTGAAGGGCCAAGTAATAGAAATGAGGGAGAGGAAAAGGAAGAGGAGGGGATTGAAGGGGGTGAAGTGCAAGGAAAACCAAGTGAGGTAGATGAAGGGCAAAGGAAAAGAAGTGAAGGAGAGCAAGTGCAAGTAAAAAGTAGCAAAGGAGAGGAAGCCCAAAGACAGAGCAGTGAGGGAGAGGAAGTGAAAAGAAAAAGCAGTAAGGGAGAGAAACTGCAAAGGAAAAAAAGGGAGGGCAAGGAAGTGAAAACACAAACAAGTGAGGAAAAGGAAGTGCAAAGAAGATAATGAAGTTATGTTGCATGGGGGTGACACTGGCGAGAGCACGGAGGGGACACTGCTTGAGTTTACTGTCGGGGACATTGATTTGGATGAACCTACAGCTGTGCTATCTCAGTTGAACGTGTGGTTGAATGATAAAGGTAAAGCTCTGGCACAAGGGGTCCAATTACGGAAAAGGAAGAGGATCATTCCTTTGTGGAAGATCGTTGAAGGCAGTGAATTGGTTCCAAAAACTGGGGCACAGACAACCGGACTGAAGATCTTAGACCCAATGAAGGCGATTCCGCATGATGATCTGGTGAAATTGCTGAAACTTTGTTGGGAATGGCGCCAGGACCCAAAGTAAGTCCCTTGCAATTATAAGATAGAAGCATGACTGTATATAATTTTTTATATACAGTGTTCTAAAACTGTTTTATATTCATAGTTTGGTGATGCAATTTGGCAACGTGGAAGCTGAGATTGAATTCTTCGCTTCCCTCGTGAAAGCTGATGGTTGGCTGAAAGGAGATGTAAGTGTAATTGATTATGCATTTGTTTTAATGTACATACATTATGAGAATGACAAGAAAAACATGTTGCAGCACATTGATTTGGGGTTGTATCTCATCCGGAAGCGACAACAACAATTGGAGACAGATTCGGTAGAAGTAGCGGACTGGACAACGACCGATGTTTTTTTTATGGTATGTCATCGGCCTTCACCAAGTGCCGTTAATAATTACACATTTTCCATACACACACTAGTGGAGGTGTTTAAGCATTGATTGTTTTGTATTTCACAGAATCACATTCGTACTTGCTTTGCGGATAATAAAAGAAAAAAACAGCAGCTTGGGTGGAAAATCAGAAAAAGTTTACTAAACGTTGTAAATGGGAAGGTTCCTCCGTGTGGGTTGGATTGGCAGACCGTCTATAAGGTGTATACCCCATTTATGTTGACGAAGTACAAGCATTGGGTGGCTGTAATGATTGATCTGGTATTGTGTGAAATCAAAGTGTACGATTCAAAGGTTTCACTAATTCCAGATGACATCGTAAAGGAAGAACTCGACCCGCTATCAATTACGCTTCCAAATCTTCTCAACACCATCGACTTTTATGAAGAAGGTGTTTATGCAAACAATTGCAGCCGAGATTGGTGGTGTCCGTGGCCAATAGAGCGTGTGGATGTTCCACAACAGTCTAATGAGTAAGCACAACTTGCAATTTAATTTTATTACTTTCAATTGTCAATTACGTTAGAATGTCATTAGTTTAATTGATCGAGTTCTTGTTTTGCTTCAGAGGCGATTGTGGCATGTTTGTGTTAAAGTACATTGAGCTTTTCAGCGCTAAGCTTCCGTTAACTACTTGCACCTCGCACAACATGCCTTTTTTTCGGTTGAAATTGGTTGCGGAGATAACAAGGGGAGATGCTTACTTCCCATGATATTGGTTGAAGATGACAAATGGTACATGAGAAGGTTTTGGGAATGTCCATTCTCAAACTAATGTAAATACACAATAGAGACGTACGGGTCCTTATCGAATTCTACCGCTAACTCCTTCATGACATTTACATGTTTGTTAACCAAACTGCATTGAATTGGAATTTTAAGACAGCATATGTAAATTGGGATTTGAAGATGGCTTTTTAAGTGTATTACATCATTGCAAAGTGATATGTCATTGTTGATGCAAGCCACCATTAATCGCAATGTGTTGCATCATAATAGGTGTCTAAACATGCGAAAGGTTTTCCGCAGCTCAGTAGCATCAAAGTAGAAACAAAGACAATATACACAAAATCAACATACATATCACAAACGCACCGACAAGCAATACACACACAACAGACAAACAATATACACAAACTTGGCCTGCCATATACAGAGAATAGATATGCAATATACACACAGTAGACATGCAATATACACACAATACTCCCTTAACACACACAATAGACATGCCCTTGTCATTGTTGATGCAATATACTTGGGAATGACAACCATAGGGAAGTCGTATTGAATAGGATATTAAACTTAACAGTTGTTCTTCGTACTAAAAGAAAGAATAAGGTTCGTTTCCCCCCTTCTTTCTTACTTGAGTGATACTTGTGGCCCCAATAAACATCCAAATGTGGGGCAATCATATTCCATATACATGCAGCAAACTGTCAATAAACCTTCAATAAACATTCAATATCGTTTCTATAACATGCGAAATACATGCAGTTACCAAATATTACAAAATGAGTTTAGGGTCTCATTGGTGGTGCGTGCAACATGTCTTGTGCGGGAGAACTTTCACAATCTTTTAAACCGTGCAGTTAAATGATCATTAAAAGAACAAATAAAATGACAATTGATACAACTAATAAAACTAATACCAAGTCCTTAATGGACTTCAGCATGTTCAGCACTCTAGCATCATACGTGTCATCTTGATGTTCTGCTTCAGCGGAGGTTACATCAACCCATTCGAATCCATTGCAACTGGTGGCTCCCTAATTGCAGGCATCATATATGGAATATAATTCTGTCAGAGTTAGACATAGGTTTTTTTTCACCCACATACATATTCTTTAAATTAAAACTTACATAGGAGGTTAGACACTTCCAGAATGGCTTCCCTCGATTTTTGTCTGATTTTGAAACCCGAAGCACCATTGTAGCTCCACAATACTGACACCTCTTTGTTTGAGCAGGAGATGAAGACGAAGACATGTTGAATCTTCTCAGTTGTACCTCTTCTCACTCAGATCTTCTCACTGAAACCTCTTCGGACTCATACCTTCTCACTCGTAGTTGTCATTCATACCCCTTCACTCATAACCCTAAACTTGTCACTCAGCTCTCTCTCATCTCTGCCCAAATCGAGTTATATTTAATTTTTTGGGGATCATTTGGTGGGTTGGTCACGATGTCGACACCTGTACCGTCTGCATTGTGACATCTTTTAGCCCGAATTTTATTCATTTATTTATATTTCATTAAGGCAACTAGTTGGATACGAATCCGTCATTAGTAGTTCCATTTTAATAACATTACTAGGGGTAGTTGGGTATGGGAAAATGAAAAAGTATATGATGGGACCTTCTGTCACTAGTCAGTAATCCATCACATTTGTATCAATGAATTTGATAGTGGGATAAACCCAAAAATGGCTATGCAAATAGCCATTTAATTAACTTTTTGACTGTCTGACTCTGTATGCACCGTTATGACGTTTTCCCTTCTTTTGTCTTAAGTTTTAATTCACTGGGGTTCAGTTTCTTTCAAAATGGTCAACTTGGAAAGACCCCAACTGGAAATACCTTTTCAAAACACTATAAACAGAGGCTAAAACAAAACGTGTACCCCAAATATTATCATTTATCCCCTCTGCCACTCCTCAAATCGTTCCATTCCAAAAACTTTTCAATGAATTCGAAACACTTCACTACAGTCGGAGGAAAGAGAAGGAAGCATGTCCATTTCGATATGCCCGAAGCCTTCATCCCGGAGTCCGCTTGGTTTCAAGTCATGTTATACGTGGCAAAAGAATCATCGGAAGATCTCTTCCGTATGGCATCTGTGTGCCGATTGTTCCGAACTTTGGCAAACATTCCACAAGTGTGGAACACCATTTCAATGGCAAAGTACCCATACGATCCTATCTGGTACCGTGCCAGACCTGCGGTCCAGCATTTCTTGCAACAATGCAGGGCTTGCGATAACCCTGAGTCCATATTTAGAGAAGTATTCGAAGGTTTTTTCAGGCACGGTAAGGTGGAAGCGTTGTATGGGATGCGCATTGCAGCCACGGCAGGCCATATGGAAGCGGCATATGTAGTTGGACTACTTGGTATGTCCGGAATTGGTCAGTCAAAAGAGGATGCATTACAATTCTTGTGTTCTTTGAATCAACGTAACAACATTGATATGAAAGGAACCAGGGATGCTTTAACAGGAAGATGTCGCGGAGCATTTGTTGCAAGACATATCGTAGATATGTTTGACTATGGGAAGATTAAGTTCAATCGGTGCAGCGCTTGTAACAACAATGAATGGTATTTTGTTATTCCAGGGTGGCCTAGTGAAGACAAGATAAATCCTGCGTTTTGGACTTGCTGCAACCGATGCAAATGGCACCGTGAGAGTATTTTTTGGTGCAAAATCCTGCGTGAGTATTTTGTTGGACGGAATGACGTATTTTTGCATTAGTTTTAGTACGAATTTACGGTTTTGATGCATTGTGGACTTGCTTCTCTTCACTTCTAGGTTGGCTGGCTACGTTATACCTATCTCAGTTTAAATGTTGTTCAAATGTTGGTATTTTGTCATAAACCGTTTTATATATAAATGTATAATATTTATTATATAGCGGAATGATTACTTACATCATAGACGGCTAGGAATGACATTTTACTGACACAGATATTTTGCTCACCGACCCCAATCTTCATATTTGGTAAACCAAAAGTCATGCATGGAGTAAATAGGTGTCTTTTCACCAGTGCTTGGGAATGACATTTTCCCACTTAGCATATCCGAAAGGATTTGGTTACACGTGTCTTAACCTAGGGTGTTGAACAGTGAATGACGTAGACTATTTTTTTGTGTGGAAGGAGTACAATGGATGACTTGTATATTTCCATATTATGTTTCAAAACATCCCTTCAACCTAAAAAATAAAAAAATTAACAAATTGAAGAACAGAGAAACCGATGAGCACTACAAATGGCCTATTCGCACGGAAAATAAAATTGTTTTCAACAAGTTGGATGTGGTATAATTAACAAATGGACAGCCTAAAAAGTAATATCATAATAATTATAATAATTGTGGATAAATAATAATAAAATACTAATGTAGCATAACCATTAAACAGGGAATGCAGTAGGAAGATGAAATCGCAATAAGTTCGTAGAAATTTTCGGATCGTTTTTCTAATTTTTGTGTATTTAGTTATGAATTTTCCAAGAAAAAAGGTAATAAAATAATAATTTAGGGTAAAATGGGAGGATGTGGCCATGTTCGGTAACGTACACTTGTGCAAGTAGTCAAAAGTGACGGGCTGAGATCGCGCCAGGTGTCATATTCTTGTTAATTTTGGATTCTTTTGTTAAAAAAATCTTTGAAACTAGGTAATAAATAGTAGGAAAATCGTAAAAATGGCCCAAAAATTACTCCGGCCTCCTTTTGACGTCCTAAAACTAGGAGAACCTATAAATCATTCGTCTCGTAATGAAATAATCCAAATTGTGTTACATAACTCACTTTTCTCTTAACCCTAAGTATTGATGTTTGTTAACTTCAACTTGAATAACCTACTTCAACAAGCATCTCCCGTTAATGTTGGGAATTAATTTTACAAATGCGTAACAATGAATCGGAGAATTCAGCAACGGAGATGGAGTGTCAATGAGTTCGTAGCAATTTTCGGATAATTTTTTTATTTTGTGTGTAATTAGTTCTGATTTTTGTAAGGAAAAGTAATAAAATAATAATTTAGGGTAAAATGGGAGGGTGTGGCCATGTTGACTGACGTACACTTGTGCAAGTAGTCATCAGTGACGGGCTGAGATCGCGCCAGGTGTCCTCTTGCTATTATTTTGGCTTTTTTAGTGCAACAATCTGTGGACATAGGTAATAAATTCTACGAAAATCCAAAAAATGCCCGGAAAATGAGAAAATGAAAATTATTTGTACATAACTCACTTTCCTCTTAACCCAAATTCACGTTAACACGTATATTTCGGATAATATTCGAAATATAATTTCTAATAATACAATATTTAGTTTCACTATATACAATGATATGTTTTGTTATAATAATGTACATAAAAAATAATTGCACATGCTTTGAAGCCATCATTGCAACTACGCCTAGAGCTTTGAAGACGTCAGTTCGTATTCAATAAGTTGTCCACATGCAACTGCACCTAGAGTTTTCAACACGTCAGAGGTATTCAAGAAGTTGTCCACATGCAACTGCACCTTGAGTTATTAACACGTCACAGGTATTCAATAAGTTGTCCATTTGACGCCGCATTGGGAATCAGTAATATATTTTCAATCATGTCAAATCACATAAATAATGCCATACTTTTTCTCAATAACATCACACAAGTGAAGCAAGTTTAAAACCCTTAGTGAATATTTGTCCTAGTCTATATGAGTGATTATATAATCAGTTGCATAATATTTTTTTCACAGTATATGTTAACTTTGAGAGGGATTCCACAAACATAAAATATAAAGAAAGCAAGAAATAGTAGGAAATGAACCAGTACAAAACACAATATATAAAGTGTACATAATAATTCCATAACCTTGTCACAAACGCACTCACAAAAGCTTTTCCATAAACCTTGTCCTAACATATAATAAATAAAGGCAACATTGCATATGATGCAACCATGTCCAAATCTGATAAGTGATCAAAAACAAATGGACATGGCAGCAACATATGGCTGAAGTAGATGGGCTCTTTGCATCTTCTGTTTTCGTAATTAAAGACATCAAAATATTAAGGTTTAAATCTTCCATAGTAGTTAGCATCAAAATAGCTTTGAAGCAGAGTGTAATCAAAATTCCAATTCCACTTATTTGCCTCTGCTCAAACACGAGAACCAAAATGGTTACTTCCCTTGCTGAGTATATTTGGTGACGTCGGAAACGGTAATAGATGACCAATCAAACCCGGGTACGACGAGTTTTGCATAGGATCGGAAGTAGTCGAATCCAGCTTGCATCACACGCTTCTTTGACTCCACTGCATTAGATGAGTTCTTGTATTTTTGAACAGCTACACTCCGAAGTCGTTTGTGTCTACGCTTCATGCGCTGCAACTTCGCCCTATCCAGATTGGCCTGCCTTTTGTCATCTTCAATTTGGCCTTCCACAAATTCCAAACGTGCCCTTGCCTTTTGGATTTCATCACCAAGTTGAAGATGCCTGTCCTTCCAAAAAGCAACAACTTTTTCAGACTCAAAACTTCCAACAAAATGGTCATTCTGTCTAGCAATGTGACATTGCTTGTCTGGTGACTCACTTGCGTGTCGAAGCCGGTCTTTGTTTGGAGGGGTGTTTATTATGCTCACATCAAACTTGGTTGTGCTTATGCTCATTCTTTGGGGGGAATGAGTTTGTTTGCTTCTTCTGAGAGTATCGGTAGATGGAGGTGGAGGAGTGAGTTTTGTGTGGAACGAGATTTTATATGAAAGGGGTGATAGTAATACCAAGAAAAGGGTTCCCGCCAAAAAATATTTGGTTGACAAAGTAGAAATTATTTTTTGGTCTGATACAATCTAAGTTTAATCCTAACTAGTTTGGTTGAGTTAACTAAGTAGATGTCACTTCCATTGACTTTGTTTCAACCAGTATCAGTGGTGTCAGGAGAGTGTGAGGTTGACATGCTTGAAAAGCAAAACCTGACACCTATTTTTAAAAAATTCCCGCCAAAAAGTACATATGTTGACTACACACAAGCTTTGGTATGTTGGTCTATAAACCTATGTTCCCTTTCTCAAACGAAATTGCATATGCAATCCTCATCCTCCCAAAACAAAGAGGATTATTCAAGCATGTCAACCTCTTCAGGCGCCAACAACACAATCGAAGATGACAAATTGGAGTGGCAGGTTCTATTTCCACATTGTACTCGCCGACCCCTTCCTTTTTCAACATCATTTGGGAGTGAGGGGGACTCCGATGATCCATTACAGGCAATACATGCAGTCAGTGGCAAGCTGGATTATAATTCCAGACTGATCAATTCATGGCACGAGAAATGTGTTGAAGACGAGGCAATTTTGGCTGATCTTAACATTAGGGTGAACAAAGCGTTATCCCAAAAGAACAAGTACTTGAAGCTGAGTCATAGCAGGAAGCTGAAAGCTGAGGAGTTGGATACAGTAATGAATGATGAAATCAAAGGTTGTTTGATGAACCATATGCGATGCGAAGAGCACCATACTGAACTGGAGTTGGCATTCAACGAAGGATTCGACAAATTCCGAGCATTTGCGGCAACTACTCATACAAGTTATGATTGGAACTATGTGTCCCCTGATGCTGTGAGAGAGATACTAGACGATGGGGGTGACATGAATGAGCATAAGCACGTCAAAGCTGCTTGGAAGAAGCCGACCGATACGACTAAGTGATTGCGGCTACCGCTGTTCAGTTGGTTGAGGGTGACCGTGGTATTGCACATATACTCCCTTAATGTCATTATCTAACTTAAAATAACACAAATATCAGTTTCATTTGCTTCATATATAATTATTGGGACTATGTATTGCAAGTCATCATGTGTTATAATGTCTAACATTATATTTTGCAAATATGGAAATATTATTCAAGAAGCAGTCAATATCACAGAAAGCCGGGAATCAGTAAATGCTCCTTATCATGTCCATTTACATTAAAGAGCTGGAGTACTAATGTGTTCAAAAAAATCTGACACGTGAGTCATAAGTAACATAACATGTGCTATACATTGTTTACTGAATGGTTTATGGTTTATTTATATATAATAAAATTCCAAATATTGCTGAAGATTTATTTCGTGTATATCACTAGGGATATGAGTGGCCATAAGCATGTGAGACCTGCTAAGAAGAAGCTGACGAGTACGACCCAGTGATTGTGGCTACCGTTGTTCAGTTGGTTGGGGAGATCGTGGTATTGCTATGAGGAAGCACATAATATGTTTTGCAATCAAATGTTCTTTTGTGTGTGGAATTATGAGTATTTATGTAAGTTAGTGTACCCTTTAATATTTTTCACCTATGTATCGAAATGTAATTAGCTGCAATGTTATGTTTTTTTTTTACCCGCTGGTTTCTATTTGCTCTGTTCCAACAAAGTGCTTCGAGTATCCTTCACTTACAAAAGTGTACAAAATCGTGCCCCTAATAACCAGTCGGAAAAAGTGGCTGCTGCTGGAAATGATTACTGGTAATGGAAACAACAGCTGGCTGCTGTAATTGCTGCATTACCCTGAGGAATTGAAAAATGAATCTCTGTTAAAACAAATTTCACCCTAAACTGCCCATTTTACATGGTAAGAGTCATTGCTTCTTCACATAACTACAAATTTCAAACTTGATCAAATGTCTATGAAAATTTATAAATAGGGAGAAGACGTAAAATTAACATGTCTCCAAATGTCTTGGAAGAATGAAACCAAGCAAATTTTCATTTCAATTACCAGTGGACATAGTAAGAGCTCATCGGTGGACATGAACAAAAACACAATAACATTCAAAAACTGAATCTATAAAACTTCACTTGATCATTAATCTTCATAACAACCACATTTCGTCTAATACAAATATCAATCATTCAGTTGGTCTGTGCATCCTGTCAAAATCGTCGAATAATGGGTCACTACGATGTATTGGAGTTGATTCGTCATTGTTCGACGGTGATGTCCTGCATAAACATCAAACACAAGCACATAAAAATTTTACCTTTTCATATTTTAGATATTATTACAAATAGTGGTAGCATCTTACGGTGTGTTCAAGGCTGGGCATTGTCTTCTATCATGACCAATGTGTCCACACTCCAGACAGTGTCTAATCCCTCGCTTTATTGCCTTTTCCTTTGCTCCCGTTATTCCTTTCGACCTTCCTTTGCACCTCACTCTCTTAGGGTCTTTCATATATTGTGTTTGAGAGCTGGACCCTCCAACTTCGTTATTACTTGGTCCATCCTTCAGCAACTTCAACTTCACCTGCAAACTTTTTAGAGTCTCTGACAGTAGCTCACATCCTTCTTCACTCATTAATGCATCCTCAACCACATCTGAAGCAAGTCGAGACATTGTACTCCGCTTTATTAGAAGGCCAGGATCTGCACAGTCTTTAATTTCGTTGCCATTTGCATCTGACACCAATCCACATTTCGCAGTTTTCTTCCACCTCTTCAAAATATATTTATCGGGCATATATTCAATCTGGTCCCTTCTGAACAATGCTAGGATGTGCTTGCAAATAATTCCAACAAATACAAATCTTTTGCAGCTACACGATGCGTGGTCAGAATCTTTGACATATACGACTTCTGCCACTCTTGTTTCCCAATTTTTCCTTTCGCTCACGTTGAACACAACTTTACACGCATCCTCTGTTTTGAGCTCTAGGAAACATGCTGTACTTTGTATTAGTTCTTGCTCAAACTTTTGAAACATTGTCCTTGTGTACAAGGTAGCCATTTGTTTGTTCATTGGCATCGGTAGAAGACATTGAGCCACTTCAAATGCATCTACGTGATCAGCAACTAACTCTTTTTCACGTTGATGAGAAAGTGCCCTCTCAAATCGTATTATGAAATCCATCCACGAATTTCTCCTTGATATGTATTGCTTGAAAAAACCATGAGAACCTTCCGCTCTTTGGCTGCTTGACATTCCAGCGGCAAAAAATTGTCGTGCGTAGGCTGGAACCCAAGATTCCCTTAAATCAAACATTGAACTTAGCCATGGATGGTCAGTCAAACCAGCCTTTGTAACCACAATATTCCATTTTGCATCAAACTCATCCTTATTGTCAGTATCCCATATGGCTTTCTGAAATTCAGGCCAATACTCCTTATAAGCGTCACGTGGTAACTTAACAGAGAACTTTGATGTGATGTGCCATATGCAAAGTCGATGAAATGTACTCGGGAAGGCTATTGAAATCGCTATGGCCATTGCCGCATCTTGATCTGTAATGATCGTTTTAGGTTCCCCACCTGGCATGGCTTTCTTAAACTCCTCAAACATCCAAACAAACGACTCAGTCGTTTCCTTGCTCAAAAATGCGCATGCTAAGACAATTGTCTGACCATGGTTATTAACTCCCAACATTGGTGCAAATGTCAAGTCGTATCGATTCGTGTTGAATGTGGTATCGAATACAACAACATCTCCATAAAACCCATACGCCCGTCTAGAAGTTGCATCTGCCCAAAAACATCGACTAAACCTGTCATGCCCATCTCCCTCAATCTTGAAATAAAAAGCCTCATTTTTTTTCTGTTCAGCCATAAAATACTCGGTCACTAGTTCAACATCGTGGTTCCTCAGCTTCCCATTCACACTACATTCAAGATTGTAGATATCTTTTTTGATAAAACCGATTTTATCCATTCCTCCGGATTGCACCTCGAATATACTTACCTTCTGATGAATGGGAATATTAACTGAACCCAACTGTTTTGTGAGTACTTTTGTAGAATCTGAAATATGACGGTGTGATCTCAATAAATGCATTCTTTCTGAGGGTGTCATCTTATGATTGTGTCCCTCTGCAAAAAGAGAAATGGTATACTTCTTGCTCCCATTTGTCTTCACAACCACAATCTTTGCTTTGCAATTGCATCTACTTATTCCCCGTTGTCTTTTTCTCTCCCGAGTTTCATCCTTCCTGTATGCACCTTGTTTGCAACATACAAATTCTTTCCTCAAAATCTCTTTCTTATTTTTCCCCCAAAAGCTAGAATGAAGTCGAATACCAAAGCCAGCCAAGAATGCATATCTATTATAGAAATTGTAAACGAGGTCAAGCGAGTCAAACTTCATCCCAACTGCTGGTGTTTCCTCATTTCTTACTTCAGGAATATAAACCCTCCCATTAGCTGTTGCACATTCATCACTCTCTGAGCCCCCAGACATTTTATCTACGTATATTATTGATCCACTTCTATATTACTGCATAGCAATTATTCATTCATTAATCAGTCATTACTGCATTGTACAACATATCAATGCATTCCACTTACACAAAACATTGCCCAAATTGACACAAAATACGCATAGCCTAACTTCCGATTACACAAAACACAAGCAAAATTTCATACAAGTTACGTCATCTCTTGGGAAATAATCTGGTCAAAATAACATTAGAACCAACATGTTCAACTAAGAACACAAATGTAATTCAAACCACCAATTACAGAACTTCACCCAATATCCTCTCCAACTGCTTACTCCTAACGTCATTAAGCCTAAGTTTAGGTTCTTTTACCTACATTTCATAATTTTCCACCCCGACCAACAACAATGAACTAAGTATATTGAATATTCATAAGAAAATGACACATTATTGATGCCACAAATGACGAATTTCCCACCCTCACAAAAAATAAACCTAACCCAATAAAATCAATCCAGCAAGTGAACTTACCTCTCAAAATCAATCGGGAGCTCTGAAGTCAGTCAGCTTGAAAGACTGTGGTGGACATTAGAGAAGACTCTTTGGTATTTGAGACTCCATCTCTACCAAAATTGAGGAACAACTGCTGCTGCGGCTTCTAGCTACAAAAACAGATAAGTTACTTTGCTTTCATCTGGAATCTTGTCAGCTGAATGAAAAGAGAAGGGGTTTTCACTTGAGCCATAGAATCAAAACAGGGCAACAGCTAGGTAAGAGCCATTCTTCGTAATACCCAGGATACTATAGATCGCAGGCCTCCCAACGAGCTAATGACAGTCGAGTGACTATAAGGTTTGGGAGATTTGGATCCTTCTAATTGTGGGTTTGCTTTACATTCAAAAAGAAAGGCTTCAGTTTTTCACAGAGAGGGAAAGAGGGGAACAACTGAAGTTGGGTTTCTAACGGGTTAGATTTCAACCCGATTCTACATGCACCCTCTTTTAAAAACTCACCGTTGGATGAAATCCAACGGCTCTTACATACCCCTCAAAAACACCCCTTATAACTTCCCACTCACTATAGAAGCTCCCAGCGCAAAGACGGAGAGTTGGGAATAAAGGGTCTATGTGGGATTCGTGGGCCCACGACGGGAGAGCTGCTCACACATTGGACAGTTTGGGCCTTCGGCCTCTATATCTATTATTGCACGTGTTTGAATTTGATAATATATACATGTGTAAATAATTTGAACGAGGCATGTGATTGAATTTGAGGAGTTCATCAAATAGAGGGAGAAAAGATATAGACGACAAAGGATTAATGTGAATGACTAATCTATTACAATGTGAAAATTAGGGAAGATGATGAATAGTTAAATCCATATCATTCTTCCAAATCTAATAAATCCTATCATATAGATCTTTTAAAATCTAAAAGTAAAAAATCTTGATTATAGAAATCGATATATAAAATCTTATAAGTCATTATATTATGCTTAAATCTACTAGACTTTTTTTTAAATCCCTAAATAGTCTTTTAAAATCTCAATCGACTACACCCCCTAAAACTGCAGTATGTATTCAAACGGTTGCGTCGTAAATAGGAGAAGGGCACCGATGCAGCCCAATAAGACTCTCATAACAAGTCCAGATAAGCCAATTTTTAGCTCCACTTTCATGATTCACAGCTGACCTAGAATTAACACAGAACTGGACTGATAGTTACGATCATTTAAACAGAGAAAGCAAAGCTACAAATAAAGGGTTCTATGGTGGAGTGGGGCTCATCTTACCAAAATAGCTACACCAGTAATGACAAGTGCTATGTGAATCAAAAGATGTAGCATATCCAAAAGCTCTAGGAATTAATAGAAAAGCTTGGTAGGCCCTGAGGTATATCTCCTACCTAATTTCTAAACAACAGCCGAGATCCAACTCGATAATATCTTTGAATGTATTTCCAACTCCATCCTTATTCTTCAAACCTTGGTCATTCATGCCTAGTTTATTGTTTAGCAAGTCTTTAAATTAAAATAAAGTATACTAAACCCATAAGAGAAGAACAAAATGTATTGAGATAAAACCACCTTTTACTTGAGACATTTTCTAAATAGATGGATTGGATTCCCACATCTTCAAGCATAAGAATATAATAGACAATGACAATGCAAATTGCAATTCATTTGCGATAAAAACAATACAAGTTGTAGGCATCTAAATGATAGGATGCATGGCTAAACAAAAACATGCCCCATTTTTGGCAAACAACATAAAAAAAGCACTCCTTTCTCTTTTGCTTAACTCTAGAGTACAATTCATTCTCTATTCTCTACTCTTTTGGAGGACAAGTCTTGAAAGAAATATAACCAGTATAAGGGTCGCACGTAAAAGAAGAATTCAAATCGCGTTGCGAGCACATATCAGGCCAGTGGTCATATGACTTTCCACAGATTCTACAATCCATGAGGATTGCACGTCCACGGGTATGGCCGCATTGGGCACAACATGAGAAACCTACAACCGCAGACAACACACTGAACCGAACAGCCCTTGCCAAGAATTGCATTCTTTGGGACATCATACTTGTAGGGGCACAGTTGTGTAATGTGATCATCCACCTTTAAACAATACCTACATTCATCTGTGTGCAAGTTGTAGACCCATTGTTATATACAACAAAAGCAATAAAAATAATTACTAGTTGTCTCACGTTCAAAGCCACTTGACAACTCGGTAGTGTGTAATTTATACTGTGGCGTGTATCATAAATAAAAATAAATAACAAACATACCAGCAGGAACATGAGGGTTCGGTTCCTTCAAAAAGTCAACATTTGGTGCTGCGTGGCTAGAGAATAAGCTATAAGTTCTTCAAACCTCCTTTGTTCTGCAGTTTTTGGTTGTTTAGGCTTATCTGTTTGCATGCAATTATATTGTTAAATACAAAAGTAAGAAAGAAAAGAATAGGTTGTAACGTCAAAGAAGTTAGAAGGAATGACATCGATCCTAAATATTGGGTAGTATTCATTGTGCACACACAAAATAACTTGACTGGAAAAGATAAAACTGTTTCAAAATTTTGGGATAATACATACATCCTCTAATTACATCAACAAAAGTAAAACGAAAACAACAGTTTCTTTTTTCCAAAACCACACAAAGCCCAATAGTAAAAGGGACAAAAAATTTGTTGAGAAATACACTCAATTAACCAAATGGACCAACGATCTTCCTCTAAAAGTATTTTCAAATAAAATAGAATTAGGATATTATACGAAACGAAATTCTACCACATAAACCAAAAAAACATACGTACTCATTGACTTCAAAATTGAATTCGAAAGTGACTTATCGGTGGAATAGCCAACCCTCTCTTGCGGGGAAAGATCCTTTCCTCCGCCGCCGTCCTTATCGAGCACCACCGATTGGCCAGCCACATTTGGCGAGCAAAGGAGAAGGTCCTTTGCAGAGCAGTTGTTATCAACCACCATGTGGGAAAGAGATTGGGAGGGATTTTAGGGTTAAGGGCTTGGCGTAGAGATGAGATTAAAAAGATGGGTGTTTGCTTATAGATACTTATAATGCTGAACCACTTGAAGGAATTAACGATGTTTCTCAGCAAAAGCTTGTTCTTGGAGGAGAAGTATGCATGTGGGGTGAGACAGCTGATACATCAGATGTTCAGCAAACTATTTGGCCTCGAGCTGCTGCTGCGGCAGGTAAGTAGTGAATTAAGTTGATTTAGAGTCAATCTCCCAGGTGTGATATGTATATAAGCAAGTACTTGGTACTGTGCGTTTTCTGGGTACTCTTCAGCTTGAGACTGAACGCCATTTTGTTTTCCCTGTAGAGCGTTTGTGGAGCAGGAGGGAGGCAACATCTGCGCGAAATGGTAATTTAACTGCACTGCCTCGGCTACAATACTTCAGATGCCTCTTGAATAGACGTGGAGTTCAAGCTGCTCCAGTGACCAACTTGATTGCTCGAAGTCCTCCAATTTGGTCCGCGGGTCATGCTATGACCAATAATACTTCGATTATCATATTAGGTGATTTCATTAGTCTTAAACTTCCCTTCCAATGCTATACAGATAAATGCAAGCGTTCTAGAGATTTTGCATATCTGTTGTTCAAACATGCATGCCTATTTATGATAGCTATTATTGTCAGAATTTACGGTTTAGAATCTTTTGCTTCTTGATGTTGAGATCATTGGCTGGGAAATATTATGGATCACAGAGTATGGTCATTGTATTTGGAAAAATGGGTTGTTGTTGCCTTTTTTTTTGTTGAGAAATTCTATAGTTGCATTCATAATTCAGTCAAAAAAGTCACTAGTCACAAAGGGCCAATACAAACTAGCCACAAAAGAGCTATTACAATAACGGAGCGGTCTAATATCAAAATTAAGAAAATCAGGTATGTCTCCACTAACGATCAGCCAAGATCGAAGAAACTCTGGTATAGACATCCCAACTAAGATTGCAAACTTAGAATAATAAAAAAAAGATAAAGCTTGAAAAAATCAAGCCATAACAATACAAATAAAACTCTCACCAAGGAGAGATGAAAAGCTCTCACAAAGTAGAGGTGAAAACTACACAGAGAACATAAAGAGTCTTTGCAACTTATTCCAAACATAAATAAATTGCAAAAAAGATGGTGGTAGAGATCCGACGCCGAAATGCAGGTGAAGATCTGATGCTGAGCCGCAGCCGCCTATAATGGTTAGATGAAAATTATAACAAAACTAAGACAAATAGGGAAAACCCTTTGTCTCTGAAAATGGGGAAAGAGTTGAAAGGAGGAAGAGAGGAAGAGAAGAGGGGAGAGGGGAGAGGAGGGAAGAATAATGGCTTCCTCCCCCCTCAAAGTGGAAAAGGCTCTAAGAGTGTTTTTTGGGAGAAAAGAGGCTAGAGTTTCCCAAGAAAATGGGTTGTTGTTGCCTAGGCGTTCCTTTTTTATATATAATTATTTAGTACTTTAATTTAAATTTCTACCAAAATCATGCAAAATAAAAGGATATGTAAATTATAAAGTACCATAATTGATATAAAGTCTAACACGGCCGTCTTCCAACCCCTCTCTCTCTCTCTCTCTCAGACGTAAGTTATAACCCGCGACATCTCTCTCTCTCTCTTTCTCTCTCTCTCACACACACACATAGTACCATTGTCATCTCGTCCTTGGAGATTCCAAAATGGCCGTTTTTTTTCTGGGTCAGACCTGCCCAGACCCCCTAAATTCGGTATACATTCAAATACTGGGGTCATAAATAGGAGGGCGCGGGTGCGGGTGCATCCCATTAAGACTCCCATAACAAGTCCAGATAAGCAAGTTTTAGCTCCACTCTCATGATTCACAGCTGACCTAGAGAAAGAACCTGCACAAAGCCAAAAAGTGTAAAGACAATTGTTACCCAAAAAAAAACAAAAAGAGAGTATAAAGACAATGCCCACGGATTCCTACAGTTAAAAATGAACACAGGACTGGACTGATAGTTACGATCATTTAAACAGAGAAAGCAAAGCTACAAGTAAAAGGTTCTATGGTGGAGTGGTGTGAATCAAAGATGTAGCATATCCAAAAGCTCTAGGAATAGAAAAGCTTGGTAGGCCCTGAGGTATATCTCCTACCTAATTTCTAACCAACAGCCGAGATCCTTTAGTAACCTACTATTAACCTAAAGTGATGTCAAATTCTGCTATGAGAAAAGAGACAATATTACATGAAAACAGAAGGAATCATACAACGGGAAAAATAGCAACATTCATAGTTATTCGATTTTAAAACAGGCACCGGATTAGATTCTGACTGTTTAGGAAACTCTATCATTCTATATAATAGGCCTGCATTTCAACCATTCTATGCCAAGCTCACCATGCTCTCTTTACCATCCCAATGTTAAAACAGAGCTTGCAAAACTCTATATTGGTTATTTTAACAATGCGAGAACGATATGTAGTGAATCTAAGAGAAAATGAATAACTGACTAGGAAATTTCTTCTTCTTCTTTATTTTCTTTTCTTCTCGAGCTAAGATTTTAGACAGGTGCATTCCATCTAGAATCTATTACTAAAGCAAGTATAAACAGAACATCCGAAAGTATAATCACTACATTTTCAAAACCTACACACATGGTTGAGTTACACTGGGATTCTGATTGTTGATCATGGCCACATATATTTGACAATTAGAATCACAAGCTGAAAACCAAGAAATTTAATATTCCATATTATTTATCCGATTACAGATCATTATTAGGAAAAAGAATATTGATAAGCACGGCTAGTCATGAAAGCGATACCCCAAAAATGAAGATAATATACGAAAGTTATACCACTTGGGCATGCAAGCAAAGCATACCCCATCAGCTCCAGAAAAAATATTTTGTGGTATGATCGATATAGGATTATATAACTCCTGATTCTGGATTAGCTACGTAAAATTACCAACAACATCATCATCAAGAAGTTTGTATAAACTGCTGAGTGGCATAAGTTTCAAACTCATATGACAACTTGTTCTGAAAGTTGGAAGTTTTAAATATGTACTTCGATTTTAGTATATAACTTTTATTTCAACTACTTCCAGAGGTTGTAGAAGCATCACTTGGCCAGGCACTGCGATAATATCTTTGAATGTATTTCCAACTCCATCCTTATTCTTCAAACCCTGGTCATTCATGCCTAGTTTATTGTTTAGCAAGTCTTTAAATTAAAATAAAGTACACTAACCCCATAAGAGAAGAACAAAATGTATTGAGATAAAAACCACCTTTTACTTGAGACATTTTCTAAATGGATGGATTGGATTCCCACATCTTCAAGCATAAGAATATAATAGACAATGACAATGCAAATTGCAATTCATTTGCGATAAAAACAATACAAGTTGTAGGCATCTAAATGATAGGATGCATGGCTAAACAAAAACATGCCCCATTTTTGGCAAACAACATAAAAAAAGCACTCCTTTCTCTTTTGCTTAACTCTAGAGTACAATTCATTCTCTATTCTCTACTCTTTTGGAGGACAAGTCTAGAAAGAAATATAACCAGTATAAGGGTCGCACGTAAAAGAAGAATTCAAATCGCGTTGCGGGCACATATCAGGCCAGTGGTCATATGACTTCCCACAGATTCTACAATCCATGAGGATTGCACGTCCACGGGTATGGCCGCATTGGGCACAACATGAGTCTCTAAACCTACATCCGCAGACAACACACTGAACCGAACAGCCCTTGCCAAGAATTGCATTCTTTGGGACATCATACTTGTAGGGGCACAGTTGTGTAATGTGATCATCCACCTTTAAACAATACCTACATTCACCTGTGTGCAATTTGTAGACCCATTGTTATATACAACAAAAGCAATAAAAATAATTACTTAATTATTTAATTTTTTTGGTTAATGAAGAAGATAAATCCCAAAAATAAGCATTGTGAGCACATGACATAGAATTATAACGTATACATAGATATTATGTCGTACAACGAATACATAGATATTATATTATAAGAAGAGAGAAAAAAATATATGCATGGTGAAATATATGTATATACAGTACGGATCTTTTTTATATATATTATGTATAATCAAAAGCATACCAGTAGGATTAGGATAGAGGAGGGAGGAGGGAGGTGGGAGGGCTATCTTTTTTTTTTTTTTTCCCCTTCTTTTCTTCTCTAAAATCAATAGGCCAACAAGGTTTTGCCTAGTAGAAAAGATCCCTAATTTGCAAACTAGTTGTCTCAAGTTCAAAGCCACATGACAACTCGGTAGTGTGTGTGAGATACCCACCTCCCCTTTGTAGTTTATACTATGGCTTGTATCATAAATAAAAAAAAACATACCAGCGGGGATAGGAGGGTCCGGGGCCTTCAAAAAGTCAACATTTGGTGACGTGTTGTTAACGAAATAAGTCATAAGTTCTTCAAACCTCCTTTGTTCTGCAGTCATTGGTGGTTTAGACTTGTTTTCTGTTTACATGCAATTACATTGTTAAATACGAAGTAAAAAGGAAAAGAATGGGTGATAACGTTGAAGAAGTTGGAAGAATGACATTGATCCTATTAACAAATAACTATATTATTAAATATCGAGTATTCATCGTGCACGCACCAAAATAACTTGATTTAAAAAGATGAAAGTGATTCAAGAATTTGGGATAATATATATACATCCTCTAATTACACCAACAAAAGTAAAACAAAGACAACAGTTCTTTTTTCCAAACCATACAAAGCCCAATAGTTTACAAAAAAAGCCTTTGGTTCTAATTCACCTGTTGGATATGTGTACAAACAATCAAAAACCAGAAAAACATACATACCCATTGACTTCAAAATTGAGTTCCAAAGCGACTTATCGGTGTTATAGCCGACCCGTTCTTGCGGGGAAAGGTCCTTTCCCCCTCCGCCGTCCTTATCGAGCACCACCGATTGGCCAGCCACATTTGGCGAGCAAAGGAAAAGGTCCTTTGCAGAGCAGTTGTCATCAAGCACCATGTGGGAATCGAGCACCTTGTGGGAAAGAGATTGGGAGGGATTTTAGGGTTAAGCTCTTGGCGTAGAGATTACTTGTGTCTTTAATAAGCACTGGCCCCTTGGCACATGCGCATGCATAAAATAATCTTTAAAATTATTATAAAATTAAAAAATTAAAAAAGGAAATAAAAAACCCATTCTCTCCTTTCCTCTTCCTTCCGCCGTTCTCTCTCTCTGCCTTTCTTTCCCATCACCAACCTTGAACCTCTAATCTACGATCACCCTTCAGTCAACAAGAAAATCTTTCTTCACACTCTCACTACTACAAAAAGTGAAAAAGACGACCAGAAAACAACGACGGTCTAAGTGAAAACCGTCGTGGTTTTTAAAAAGACGACGGTTCTAAAAACACCGTCGTGTAATACCACCTTAGACAACTAAAAAATGGAGATTCAAATGGCTGTTCAAAAACAACGACGTACCTAATTAAACAACCGACGTCTATTTGAAACAGATTTCCGCAGTGTAAAATCAAAGCAAACAAAGAACGGCAGAAGTTATGAATAGACCGACGTAGAAAGTAAAGACGACGATTTCAATAAAAGCCGCCGTTTTTACTCATAAAATAACACGACGAGGTTTTCGTATAAGACGCCGTATAATTACAAACAAATCCACGGCTTTAAAATACAAAATAATCTTAACAGATGACACAGATTTGCAATCAGAGAGACAATTTTTTGGAAGTTGATCAACGTCGTTGCAAATTTGCAATCAGAGAGACAATTTTCAACGATGGTTATATTATACCTAACGACGTTTAAAAACAAATCAACGTCGCTCAACAAATATATTACGTCGTCTTAGTCTTACTTAAGACGACGAAAAATGACGACAGTAGTAAAAAAACAGTCGTTGTTTTTATATTCTTATTTTATTTAAATCTGTCGTGTTAGTTAAAAACGACGGCATAACAAAAAACCGTCGTTTTGTTTCAAACTGAATTAATTTAAAATTTCTTCAGGAAAGCAAAATCTATTTATAATTTCCTCGGGTTAGTAATATTGCGTCGTGTTAGTTTACAAATTCTAGAACATTAATTTCCCTCATTTTAAATTTCCTTGGGAAAGAAAAATCTATTTATCACGCTTTGTAATTGAAAACTAAAACTGAAAGAATTCTGGAAAAAAAAACTCTATTTATAATTTAAAAATAAAATCCACGTCGGTTGTAGTACACTTAACGACGTTTAACAAAATAATCTACGTCGGTAATTATAAATCTACCGCCATCTTACCTTAATATAGACGACGAGAAAACACGACGGTAGAACAGAAAACCGCCGTTGTTTCAGTTTCTTTAACAGTTTGGTCCTTTATCTTTTTGCAGGACTTGTATAGTTCAAAGCATTGACAATGTCTTCATCATATCTCCCAGCAACTACTGATTCGATTGCTCATGCTTTAGAGGCCATCTGAAGCCATTTCTATTCTTTATCGCATTCTTGAAACCCATCTTCTTCTTCTGAAGCTCTACGGATAAAGGAAGAGGCTATCACAAATCTGACGGATCTTCTTAGTCAAAAAAATCAAGCAGAGGATCAGGCACATCTGATCTTCAGATTTCCCTGAGAAGCGAACTTTCCTTCGACAGCGAGTGGATGCCAGGCTTGCATCTCTTTTGATGGAAAGCAATGAGTATTCAGAAGCACTAAGTGTCCTATCAGGCTTGATCAAGGAAGTGAGAAGGCTAGTTGACAAGCTTCTTCTTGTCAACTAGCCTAAATGTAAGCTCAATTTCTCTTTGAGAAAGACCTCCAAATTATTGTCTTTGAGATGTGAGAGACAGTGTCTCTGAGAGAGGAAGAACTTGGAACCCTAAATGTAAACCGCGAAAATGAATGAAAGCGACAAATTTATAGAATAAATTTTTAAAACCAACAGCGGTCCTTACCAAAAAACCGCCGTTTAAATTGTAAAATCAACGTCGGTATTACTGACGTATATTACAGAACTCCACGTCGGTACATTAATAATCACGACGTCTTAAATAATCTACCATGACGCGAGTTATTACTTATGTACTTTAATTTTTGAGTTTACTACGACGGTACCTACAACACTACTGTCGTATTTATTTACCACGTCCGAAGTTAAATTTACCGTCGTATTTTGTACTTTATATGTCGTAGTTATATGTAACCGCCGTATTATTTTTTTAAAATAGTTTTATATGTAAGCAACTTTTCGTCTACTTGACTTACACATTAGTTGTTTTTATATTCTTATTTTATTTAAATCTGTCATCCAAAAAAGAAACTTTACATATTGCAGAATATTAATTTCCTTCGTTTTAAATTTCCTCCGGAAAAAAAACTCTATTTATAACGCACTGTAATTGAAAAATAAACTGAAAGGTCACGGGAAAAAAAATTCTATTCATAATTTAAAAATTAAAATCCACGTCGGTTATATTAAACCTAACGACGTTAAATGAAATGATTCCACGTCGAACGAAAAATATTGCGTCGTGTTAGTTAAAAACGACGTAGTTAAATGTAACCGCCGTATTATTTTTTTGAAATGGTTTTATATGTAAGCAACTTTTCGACTTACACATGCACTGTTTCCAAACCCGATTAAAAATTTCAATCTCCAGAGAAACCTTTTCCTCTTTTTTCCTTGTCAGAGCATTGTCAGAGTTTCTCATCTCTTCCTCCCGTCTTCTTCGTCGTCCTTGAACTTAAACATCGATCATCTTCCTCTTGCTTTCATTGCACGCAAAAGGTAAGCTTTCATTTTCACTATTTTGGTTACTGTTTTGCATGCTCATACGTTTTTTGTTTGAAAAATCTTTTTACCTTTTTTCTGGCCAAAATCATTTTACTTCTTTCCAAGTTTGATAAAATATACAGACAAAGAGGGAAAGTTTCCAACTTTGAAGACAACTACCTCAACTAAATAAGACGACGGTAGACCACGACGGTTCGTCAGTTGTTCTAGCGTCGTCTGAAAATTGACAAAGTTGTTTTTAAAATAATAGTCTTTTTTTGTATGCTTGTTTAATTGCAGGTTTGATTTCTCTGAACAATGGTTTTTGTTTTTCCCTTATTTGATAAAATATAAAGAAAAAGAAACTAGGGTTGGTATCTAATATAGACGACAAAATATCTTATTGTTTTACGTCGTGTGAATGTTAATACCACGACGGTGTATTACTATTGACGTCGTATGAACATAAATACCACGACGTTATATAAATAATAGTTTACCACGACGGTGTATTACTATTGACGTCGTGTGAACATATATACCACGACGTTATATAAATAATGGTTTTAAACATTTATTACGTCTGAGATTATTTCATTGCGTCGTCTAAAATCATATCATACGTCGTATTTTTTAATACCGTCGTTTGTGTTCTTAATGTTTTCCTGAAATATTTTCACTTGCAGTTTTGTCTGTTAAAATGGTTTCTCAACAACAAACTAAGGATTCTGGCTCCAAGAAGCTTGGAATGGTAGCTCCTCAAGACAAGTCTTCGAAGGAGATGAAGTCTTCGAAGAAGATGAAGTTTGCTTCATCATCTGCTGAGACAGAACCAACCAGCCAGACAACAATCTCTGATGATTCAAAGACTGGTCAAGGTATGAGCACAATGCCTCGTGTTGTGAAGAGAAAGCTTCAGAAACTGAGGCCAATTGTTGAGTACAATAAAAGGGGGAAAGGTGTTGGCCAAGCACATATTGAGATGCAGTCGTATATTGGTGTGTTGGCACGCTCCAGGATCCCACTTGTGGACAAGAAATGGTCCCAAATCCCCAAGGATATAAAGGAGCAGATTTGGGAAGCAGTTGACATGGCTTTTGTCGTAGGCCAAGGGGGCAAGACCTCTGTTTTAGCTTCTGCTTCCAAGAAATGGAAGGATTTCAAGTCTACACTAACGAGGCATTATATCCTTCCATACACCAATGACAGGGAGAAATTAAGCCAACCCCCTGAAACATATAAATTCATAGAGAAAGCACAATGGGATGCCTTTGTAGCTTCAAGGCTATCCAAAGATTTTGAGTCTGTGCATTCTCAACATGCACAGATTAGGGAGAAACTCGAGTACAATCATCGATTGTCTCGAAAAGGATATGCTGGATTGGAGGATCAATTGGAGGAAACCATGCCTGGGGTAGAAATTGATCGATCTACCTTATGGAAGAGAGCTAGACAGGACAAACATGGTAACATCCCTGATCCAAAGGTGGCAGAGAAAGCAAAATTAATTGTAAGCCTACTATCACTCTGTTTTAAATTTTTATTAAACTGTGAATTATTCTTATAACGTCGTATGTTATATTTTTCGTCGTGTGAATGATATTACCACGTCGAAAAGTTTTTAAAAACGTCGTTAAAGGTCTAAATAGGAATCACTACTAATTTTCTGTAATTATAGCATAAGACGTCGGTGGTTCATTTTCGCGTCGTTTGAATGATATTACCACGTCGAAACTTTTTTAAAAACGTCGTTAACGGTCTAAATAGGAATCACTACTCTGTTTTCTTTAATTATAGCATAAGACGTCGGTTGTTTATTCATTTCGTCGTTTTAAATAAATAACCACGTCGGTATAACTACCGTCGTGATAAGTTATAATAACGTCGGTTTATACGTTATTGCGTCGTGTGAAATTATATAATACGTCGTTTGTACATAAATAACCGTCGTGTGTTTTTTTGTTTATCTTTGTTTTAGGATGAATTGCAGAAATAAGTATCG